>NW_025364812.1:0-5942 GCF_016433145.1 Gracilinanus agilis | reverse complement strand
ATATACAAGGAGTTAAAGCAATTGTATAAAAAATCAAGCCATTCCCCAATTGATAAATGGGCAAGAGACATGAATAGGCAATTTTCAGGTAAAGAAATCAAAAGTATCAATAAGCACATGAGAAAGTGTTCCAAATCTCTAATAATTAGAGAAATGCAAATCAAAACAACTCTGAGGTGGGGCAGCTGGGTAGCTCAGTGGATTGAGAGCCAGGCCTAGAGACGGGAGGTCCTAGGTTCAAATCCGGCCTCAGCCACTTCCCAGCTGTGTGACCCTGGGCAAGTCACTTGACCCCCATTGCCTACCCTTACCAATCTTCCACCTATGAGTCAATACACAGAAGTTAAGGGTTTAAAATAAAAAAAAAAAAAAAAAAAACAACTCTGAGGTATCACCTCACACCTAGCAGATTGGCTAAAATGAAAGAAGGGGAGAGTAATGAATGTTGGAGGGGATGTGGCAAAATTGGGACATTAATGCATTGCTGGTGGAGTTGTGAACTGATCCAGCCATTCTGGCTGGCAGTTTGGAATCATGCTCAAAGGGCTATAAAAGAATTCCTGCCCTTTGATCCAGCCATACCATTGCTGGGTTTGTACCCCAAAGAGATAATAGATAAACAGACTTGTACGAAAATATTTATAGCTGCGCTTTTTGTGGTGGCAACAAATTGGAAAAGGAGGGTATGTCCTTCAATTGGGGAATGGCTGAACAAACTGTGGTATATGCGGGTGATGGAATACTATTGTGCTAAAAGGAATAATAAACTGGAGGAGTTCCAGGCGAACTGGAGAGACCTCCAGGAACTGATGCAGAGCGAAAGGAGCAGAGCCAGAAGAACATTGTACACAGAGACTGATATACTATGGTAAAATTGAATGTAATGGACCTCTGTACCAGCAGCAATACAGTGACCCAGGACAATTCAGAGGGATTTATGGTAAAGAAAGCTGCCCACATTCAGAGGAAGGACTGCAGAAGAGGAAACATATAAGAAAAACAACTGCTTGAACGCATGGGTTGGGGTGGACATGATTGAGGATGTGGACTCGAAACTACCACACCAATGCAACTACCAACAATTGGGAAATTGGTCTTGATCAAGGACACATGACAAAACTAGTGGAAATGTGCATTGGCCATGGGTGGGGGGAGTGTGGGGGGTGAAGGGGAAAGTAGGAGCATGAATCATGTAACCATGTTAAAAATGAATATTAATAAATGTTTAAAAAAAAAGAATCAGCAAAGAAGATTGAGTCGAGACTTCAGAGAGTTTGGAGAACCAGGAGAGAGTGGTGTCGCTAAAATGTAGAGAAGAGAGGGTATTCTAGGAGAAGGTGCTCAGTAGTACTGAATGGTGCAAGAACGGTGAGAATTAAGAAAAAGCTATTGCCTGGACTTCGGGGTGACCTAGTGGGATCACTGGAGAGCCAGGTCTGGAATCGAGAGGATCTGGGTGCAAATCTGGCATCTGATACTTCCTAGCTATGTGATCACATAACACCCAATTGCCTGGCCTTTACCTTTCTGTCTTAGAGTTATTACTAAGGCAGAAGGTACATTTTGTTTGTTTTTAGTTTTAGGAAAGGCCATTAGATTTGCAGATAAATGATGAGATTGAAGAAAGCTAAGCTGGGAAGGGGAGAAGAGATATAAGATAATAACAATGAAAGACGGTCAGATTAAGTGAGGACTTTTTAAAGGCTGGGGGCAACGTGGGCATGTTTGTTCGCAGCAGAGTAGGAGCCAGTTAAGAGGGACAGATTGAAGATGATAGATAAAGTGGGGATGAAGACAGGGCAACCTGCTGGAGAAAACAGGAGCGTTTGGGGTCAAAGGTGCGTACAGAGGGAAGGGCCTTGGCAAGAAGAAGAAATTTATTTAATGATTTATTGATCAATTATTGATTAATATTAATATTAATTAAAACAAATTATTAATTAATAAATATTAAATAATTTTCTTCATATGATGTAGGAGTAAAGGCAATCATGGGGGGATATGTCTGAGACATGTGAGTTGAGGAAGGGTGACAAAGAGGGAGATTCCCATCAAATGGCCTCCACTTTTTCAGCGAAGTCTGAAGGGAGGTCTTCTGCTGAGGTTAGAAGAGGAGACGAGAGGAGAGATGAGGGGTTTGGAAGAGTCACTGTTTTCTGGACACCTTGCAAAGTCGGGCCTTTTCAATGAATACTTCCATATCAAATCTATGTTGCCATTCATTTCCCCACTTGGAGATTTCATTCACTGATGGGGCAGAACAAGTTGCTTCCTTTCTCCTTGCCTTTCCAAACTTCCTGCTGTCTGTCTGTTAGTCAGGCCAGTTCCTCTGTCCCACCTTCTTGCCATTCTCTCTTTGTCAGGAGATATGTCTGCATATATCAGTCATTAGGTATTTTATTAAGCACCTGCTATATGCCAGGCGTTGAGCTAGGTGCTGGGCTACAAAGACAAAAATGAAACAGTCTCTGCCCTCAAGGAGTTTATATTCTTCTATATAATATATTCTATTCTATTATTATATAATTGGGTTTTTAAAAAGCTTTACCTTCTGTTTTAGAATTGGTATTAAGTATTGGTTCTAAGGCAGAACAGCAGAAAAGGGTAGGCAATGAGGGTTAAATGACTTGCCCAGGGTCACCCAGCTAGGAAATGTTGAGATCCAATTGAATCTTGGATCTCCCATCTCCAGGCCTAGCCCTCTAACCACTGAGCCACCTAGCTGTCCCTTTTAGTATCAATTCTAAGAAAGAAGAGCGGCAAGGGCTAGGCAATTAGGGTTAAGTGACTTGCCCAGGGTCACACAGCTAAGAAGTGTCCGAGGCCAGATTTGAACCCAGGATCTCCCATCTCCAGGAGGAAACCATATAGTTGTGAGCAAAGTATATACAAATGAGTATCTTGGGGAGCAAGACAGGGATGGTGTTACCACTTGGGTCTCTGCCAGTTCTAACTCTGGGAGCTTCTAGAGGGAAAGCTCATTCATCTAGTCTAACCCCTTTGTTTTACAGAGAAGGAAACTGAGACTTAGAGAGAGGAAGCTATTTGTCTAAAGTCACAGAGATTTACAGACTGAACCAAGTCCCCTGATTCCTAGTCCAAGGGCATTTATTTTGTACTGTTTATTCTCATGGGATAGTTAGAGAACAATTAAACTCTAGGGCTTCAATCCCATATTCTATGCTCTGGAGGCTTAAAGGGCTGAGAAAGTGGGTACACAACAGTTGGACGAGGCAAGTAGTATAGCAGGGAGGGAATGACCAAAGGAAGTTGAGATCAGCTTGTGGCAAAATCCAGCCTGGCTGTAACCCCAGACCAATGACAGCCAGAGGCTCCCTATTACCTCTAGGATCAACTATAATCCTCCTATTGATGTGCTTCATGTATAGTTAAGTAATCTTTATGTGTAATCTTTATGATCTTTATATGTATGTAAATACATATAATTAAAGTGCTTCATCACCTGGTACTTTCCTGCTTTCCCAACCTTCTTATTGTTGCTGTTATTCAGTCATTTTCAGTTGAATTCAACTCTCCATGACCCCATTTGGGGTTTCCTTGGCAAAGATCCTGGACTAGTGGACCATTTCCTTCTCCGGCTCATTTTACAAATGAGGAAACTGAGACCAACAGGGTTAAGTGACTTGCCCACACAGTTAGGAAGTGTCTGAGGCTAGATTTGAACTCAGGTCTCACTGGCTCCAGGACGAGTGCTCTATCTATTGCACCACCCAGCTGTCCCTCTATTCCCCTCTACTGTGCGATCAGTCTCTACTTACCCACTGGCACTTTCTCAAGCATATCTCTCTATCATTGCTACCAACCAGGGTTTGACTGTTTTGTTGATTGTGTAGACTTAAGTGTTAATCGTGCAGATTAAACTTAAAAGTGTGTGTGCATACATGTCAATACGGCCTTCCCTTCCCCCTGCCCCATTGGTCCCTGTACCTTTGCATTATTGGTCCCCTATGGCTGGAATGCTCTGCCCCCGCATCTCAGCCTCTTGGCATCCCTGGCTTTCTTTGAGACTTGGCCCAAATCCTATCTTCTTTCTGCAGTAGATCTTTCCTGCTTCTCCTCCATGCTAGTCTCTTCTGCTCTGAAAGTGTCTTTTATCTACTCTGTGCATCTTCTAAGTGCTAAGTCCTCCTGTTAGACTGGAAGCTTCCTGAGGGCAGGGCTTGCTTTTTGCCTTTCTCTGTACCAAGTGCCAGGCACGTAAGTAGAAATGAAGTCGATGCCTGAGGTCTCTGAAAGCCACTTCTGGACCCTCTTGAGTGAAGGAGGGCTTCCTGCGCCCAGACACACTTGGCTGACGAGACAGAGGCTGGAGCTCTAGAGGGCTGAGAGCAGGGGGAAATGTTTTGACAGCTGCTTCTGAGTCAAATACAAAACTTTCCTCTCCTTCCAAGGCCCTTTTTTCCCTTTTCCTTTTTTTAAACATTTTTACGGCTTATTTTTGTTTGGGTTTTTTTTGTCTTTGGAACGCTTGAGCCCCAATTCACCCAACGAAGTGAAAGACAAGAAAAAATTTCTTGAAGACAGGTGGCGTCGGGGGTTGTCATAGTGACTGAACCTTTTCCTCTGATGTTGCTAAAGTTGGGTAATTGAGTAATGCATTCCTGCACACGTGTATGATAGCAGACATAGACTCATGAACACCTATGGGCACACAGATCCCTGAAGATGAGGTGCAGACCCAGGAAGTCCTCAGAGGTCATCTCATCCAGACCTGGAGTGAGGAAGACTCTTACTAGCTGCGAGACCCTGCACAAGTCACTTAACTCTATTTGCCTTAGTTTTCTCATCTGTAAAATGAAGAGGAGAAAGAAATGGCTGTTAAATACAGTGATCAGAAGGGGCCACCTTGACCTCACTAATCTGATGGTTGGAGCAGGAGAAGGAAATGGCAAACCACTCCAGTATTTTGCCAAGAAAACTCCAAATGGGGTCATAAAAAGAGTCAAACAGGACTGAACAAGTAAGACAAGACCACCAGGACTGGAGCCTCTTCCCCACTTCCACTGCACTGCATCCCACTTTCTGAACATGTTGATCCAGATATTATAATATGGTGACCCAGTGACCGCCGAGGGCAGCCTGAGACAGGAAGGGGCATCCTGGAAATGAGGAGCAGTGGGAGCTAGAGAAGCCTGCGCCCTGGACCAGGGGCAGCCTTGCTTAAGGACTGATTGTATGTTTATGAACCTCAGGTCTTTTCTGTTAGCAGCCACCTGAGTCATCCATCTTCTTACCCATTGCCTGCCTCCATGAGTCACTGCCAGGTGTCTGGTTCCTATTTTGGGGGTGGGGTGGACATGAGCCATCAAAGCACAGAGCCCTCCCACAGATTCTCAGAGTTGGAGGGCCCTCAGAGGCCCCCCATCAGTACTGGGTGCAGGAATCCTACTATGATGACACCCCAACAGGTGTGATCGCCCAGCTTAGACATTCAAATCTTCAGGGAGGAAAAAACTCAATCCTCAAGGCGGCCCGTTCTACAATGAGCTTGAGTTATTTCCAGGTTTCTCTTTTTTCAGTATAATCTGTCATGGCAGATTCTGCCTTCTAGGAGGCAGAATGAGTCCAATCTCAATTCCACATGACCACTTTTACTTGCAGTCCTTGGGATATGACCCATGTAATACTTGAGGAGCACAAATTTAGAGACAGGCGGGATCTGTGAGGTCACCGAGTACAACTTCTTCACTTTGCAGGTAAGAGAGCTCTGGATAATCGATTTGCCCAAGGTCACACAGGTAATAATCAAAAGTTAGAATCTGAATCCAAAGCAAGCTCTTCCCACTTTTCCATGCTGTTCCTAGACTTGAAGTTAACTCTCATGTCTTCTCCCTATATCCATCACTCTAAACCTAGATGTTTTCTTCTTCCTTCCTTCCTTCCTTCCTTCCTTCCTTCCTTCCTTCCTTCCTTCCTTCCTT
>NW_025364811.1:0-4407 GCF_016433145.1 Gracilinanus agilis | reverse complement strand
AAATAAAATACACATACACGAATGTTTACATCCGTGTATGTATGTGAGCAGCTAGGTGGGACAATGGATAGAACATTGGTCTTAGATTCAGAAAGATCTCAATTCAAATCATTCCTCAGACATTTATTAACTGTGTAATCTTGGGCAAGTCACTTAAACTGAGCCACAATCTCCTCATTTGTAAAGCAGGGATAATAATAACACCTACCTCACAGGGTCTGATGTGAAGATCAAATGAGATAATAAATGTCAAGTGCTTTGTAAACCTTAAAGCTCTGTATAAATGCCAGCTATTTGTGTTATGCTAGGTATTATGGGAAATTTTAAAAAAGTATTAAACAGGGTGATGGAGAGATGGCTCCATGGATTAAGAGTCAGGACTAGAGATTTGAACCCATACTATATTATATTTTATATTCTATATTATTGTCATTATACCTCCTAGCTGCCCATATCCATATCTGCCTATATATATATGTGTATATATACACACTCATATCTGTGTGTGTATATTATATATATATATATAATTATATTTATATGTTGTTGCATCTGAGTCTGGGTTCAAATCTGGCCTCAGACACTTCCCAGCTGTGTGACCCTGGGCAAGTCACTTAACCCCTCCATTAACTAGCCCTTACCACTCTTCTGCCTTGGAACTAATACACAGTATTGATTCTAAGACAGAAGGTAAAAGTTAAAAAAAAAAAGTATTAAACAGGCAAGGCTAGGTAGTTCAGTGGATGGGGAGCCAAGCCTAGAGATGGAAGTCCTGGGTTCGAATATAACCTCAGTTACTTCCTAGCTACTTCCTGGGCAAATGACTTAACCCTTATTTCCTAGTTGTTACCACTCTTCTGCCTTGGATCCAATACTTAGTATTGATTCCAAGACAGAAGGTACAGGTTTTAAAGGGGGAAAAAAATTAAACATAGTCCTTGTACTTAAGACTCTTTCAATCTAATAAGATGCATCTACAAGTCATTCCAGTAATAACAAAAGAATGACAAACTAGATACTGGCCTTTTGGCACCTAAGTGCCCAGAAAAAGATGCAGGAATCCTAAGGAAGTAGCATTAGTGTCCCAGGAAGAAGCCTTACCAAATTAGCCTCATTTCTTTTAGGGATGGATTACTAGTTTAGTAGAGCTGGAGAATACTGTAGTCATAATATAGAGTACCTTGACTGCAATGGAGCATGTTACCATTTAGGACTGTGCATCTAGCAGACACCTCAAATTCAGCTAATCCCCAACTGAACTCATTATCTGTCTCCCAGGCCCTCCCCACCATCATCCGTCCTGTCGCTCAGGCTCACAACCTAGGAGTCATCCTGGATTCTTCCCCTTCTCCCACCTGCCATGTCCAAGCTGCTTTCAAAGTCTATTCCTCCCTTGCCTCGTTTCTTGAATAGGCCTCCTTCTTTCCTCTAATATTACCACCACCCTGGTACAGGTCCTTATCACCTCATTCCTGGGCTATTGCAATAGCCAACTTGGATTTTCCTAAAATGTAGGTCCCACTGTGTTATTCCCATACTCAATAAACTCCAGTAGCTCCCTGTCACCTCCAGGACCAAATAGAAAAATCTTCTCCTTGATATTTAAAGCCAATTTAAAACCTATTCTCCTCCCCACCCCCCACCAACCTTTCCAGTCTTCTTATACCTCACACCTCCCCATGTGCTCTTTGATCCAGTAATATCAGCCTCCTTGCTATTCTGTAAACAAGACACTCCATTTTCCCAACTCTAGGCACTTTCTCTTGCTGTCTCCCTTGCCTGGAATGCTCCCCTTCCTCATCTCTGCCTACCAACTTCTCTGGCTCCCTTAAAATCCCAACTAAAATCCCACCTTCCCCAGGAAGCCTTTCCCAATTCTGCTTATTTTCAGTGCCTTCCTATTCATTATTTCCTTTTTATCCTGTATGTAATGTGTATATATTTGTTTGTATGGTATCTCTCTCATTAGATTGTGAATTCTTTGAGGGGAGAGATTATGTTTTCACTTCCTTTGTTTCTCAACATTTAGCCCAGTGCCTGGCACATAGTAGGCAGTTAGAAAATGTTTATTGACTGACTGACTGATATAGGCTGGATGATACTACAGTTAGACAGATTTGAAACTGGTTGAACAACTATACTCAAAGACTGCTGATTAATGAATTGATGTAATCTTGGACAGAGGTTTCTAGTGGCATGCTACAGGGCTATGTTCTTCCCTTGTCACTATTTTTATCAATGACTTAGATGGGGACATGCAAGCCAGGTTTATCATATTTGGAGATGGCAAAACTGGGAGGAATAGTTGTTATGTTAGCTGCCAGAGCTAAGATTCAAAATGAACTCAGCATTTATAATGAATGCTACCCAGAAAGTAACAATATGAAATTTAACAGAGAGAAATGTAAATCTTGCATTCAGGTTCAAAAAATAAATTACCTACATGCAGACTGAGGGAGTCTTGATTTGATAGCAATTCCTATGATTGGGGGTTTTAGTTGACTTGATAAACTTAATTTGAGTCATCAGTATAATATAGCTACTTTAAAAAGCATGTATTAAATTAATAAAAATATGACACCTGGTCCCTTTGGTTGTCAGACCACATCAAGAATATTGACTCTTTAAAAAGAGGACTGTTTAATCATAGTTAATCCAGAAGAAAAGGAAACTTAGGAATACAGAAATAGAAGAGTATAGAAATGACATATATTGTTTTAAGGGACTAGGAATGTCTTTAAATTTGAGAGGACTAAAGGGAGATACAATAACTATCTTCATACATTTCATGCAGAATTTTTGATTTTCAAGGGGGACTCAAGGGTCACCGAATCCAATCCATCTCCTTTCCTCTACAACATTTCTGAAAATTGGTATTTTAGCTTCTACTTAAAAACCACTAGTCATGGGAAGCCCACTGCTCCTCAATTCCACTTTTGAACAGCTCTGATAATTACAAAGTTTTTCCTTGTACAGTCAAAATCTCCCTCTCAGGAGATCACCACCCTAGTTTGTCCTCTGGAGACAAAAGGAACAAGTCTATTCCTTATTACACAGGATAATTCTCGAAGACAGCTGTCATATCCTTTCTTCTCCAGGATAAATAATTGCCAATTTTTTTAAGTTAATAATCTTTATATGGCATGGTCTCCAAGCTTAGAATCATCTTGGTCAACCCCTTTCTGGCTAGATTCCATTTTACTAATAACCTTATCAAAAGGTCATGGGGCTGAAGCAAGAGTGCCCCAGGTCATGAAGCTCCTGATCTGGTCTAGTCAGAGTAGAGAGACACTATCACCTCCTTCTTTCTGAAAACTATGTCCCTCTTCATAAGTGCCTAAGACTGTGCAAACATTTTACTGGGACTGTCATATATCACACTCTGAACTCATGGAACCTTTGGTCTACTAAAGCCTCCAAATCTTTTCCATCCTGTCTAGCAGTGCTTTCCCTTGCCTGTATTTGTGCAGCTGATTTTGTTAACCCAAGGGGAGGATTTGAATGCATACCTATTAAATGTCTTATAGGAGAGAAAGAACAGTTGTTCTTAGATGCTTCTGAGGGAAGAGCAAGGTGTGGTTACAAGGAGGCAAATTTCAGCTCGAAAAAATTATGGAAGAACTTTCCAAAGATGAGTTGTCCAATAATAGAACAAAGTCCCTAGTGAAGGAGTAAACCTTTCTTCATAAGAGCATTGAAGCAGAATATGGATGACCAGGTTAGGGATGCTGAAGAGAGGATTACAACATGGATAGGAAATTATATAAAGTGACTTCTAAAGTCCCCTCAAATGCTAAATTTTCTTTCTCCAACCCTCATTTATCTCCCTTGGAATTTCTGCACAACTTGCAAATCAGTAACATCAATTTTACACTTAATTATATACTGCCTAGTATTGTTTGCTATTGTTTCATGGGTAGTTAGTTTATCTCCCTACCTAGACTGTAAGCTTCCTAAACTGAGAAAATACATTTTAGACATCTGCATACTGCTACAGTGCTGAATGCATAGTAGATGCTCCTTAAACACCTGGCCCCATTGATTGCTTCAGCCCTTAAGAGGAGGCTGGATAATTGGAATATGATTTGATTGGGGGCAGGAGTTTATGGGCTGACCTGCTGCCTAAGCAGCCCCCTTCCCTAAAAAAATTTTTATTCGTAGGATCCCTGGTCTCCTTAAGTAGAAGTTTCTGGGGTTGGGGAGAAATGTAGATCCTATTGAAGAGGATGGAGCCCCTTTTAAATCCATCTCTTTTCCTCATACCTTCTGAACCAAGACTTCTCCTTAACCTAATTAATTGAAGACTAAAAGAAAGAGTCTGGGCCTGACCGGAGGGAGGAAGATGGGGGAGGGGACAGGGAGGGAAGGGAGAGAGAGAGAGAGAGAGAGAGAGAGAGAGAGAGAGAG
>NW_025364810.1:0-5031 GCF_016433145.1 Gracilinanus agilis | reverse complement strand
TTCCTTCCTTCCTTCCTTCCTTCCTTCCTTCCTTCCTTATTTCTTTCTTATATGATATTTATATTAAATTAAATTGTTAAAAGCTACTATCATACTTGTGACTTAAGAGTTAACTTTACAAATGGCAACCACAACCATTTTTTACTAATATTATATAACAAAACCAATTTCTAAATATTACATGTAGTATTTTAATTATTACATGTTACATTTATTTTCATTATTACATTGTGATGATAAATAATCTATGGTTACCTTCATGTTGGTTTTTTTGAATGGTTTGTTCTCATTGTGAGTTCTGTAAGGCCAGATGACCAAATGCCCCTAAGAAATCATATTTCTTGTTGCATTTAAGCACAAGATGAAACCAGTTCTGACCACTCCTTTGTTCACCTCTCCAAATACCTGTAAGACATATTATAACTTCTTTTGTTTTTATATCGTAACTTCTTAAATAGGTTCATTCTATCCAAATGCTATCACCCAATCAGTCACTGACAGCCCCTTCGTCCTTCACTCTTCTCTTTCAAGAACTTCTCTACCAGAGTAATCACCAGAAATTTCATCATCAGAGAGACTGATCCAACTTTGATACTCATCATCTCCTCAGCACCCTCAGTTACCTGTCCACTCTGATTATGGGGTTAAAAGATGCATAATAAACACCCCTCTCAGAACGTCCCTTTACAGATGTTTCAGAACTTTCTAGCTAATTTCATTTTCTCTTTGTTGCTCTGCTTTGTTTCAAACCCAGAAACTTCATGTCCCTAAGCCAGGGTCTCCTCTGGTCTCCTGCTCACCTTTTCAGCTTCCTTTCATATATTATTTTTTCCTATTAGATCGAAAGCTCCTTGAGAGTAGGGGCTGTTTCTTCCTCTTATTTGTAACTCTAGCACTTAGCAAACATAATAAAAATTTGTTGACCACTGACTATTACTGAGGATTATTTCTCACACTACATAATTTTTGCATATTTGCATATTTTCTTTATCATAAAATTAATCTCATAGAATAATATACTTGTTTATTCCAATAACAGAAATGGAGATGATCTCAGAGACTATCTAAATATAACTACGTGGCTATGATGTGATGGGAAGACACAGGCTTGGTAAGTTAGGAAACCTGGTTCTAGTCCCAACTCTGCTATTAACTACTTGCGGGGCCATGATTAAGTCATTAAATCTCTTTAACACCTGTTTCCTCATCTTTAAAATGATCCATGGTTTTAACAAATACTGCAGTGGAGGAAACTTTCTTTTTAAGAAAAATTCTGTCATTAACTTTAGAGTAAAATATCTATTCTCCTTCACAACTTTAATTTCCTACCTCCTTATCTATTACTTCATGCTGGAAATACTTTTCTCTCCTCATTGCTATCTTAGAAATCCCCTGTTCCATCTTAAGGTTCATCTCAAGGGCTATCTCTTACATGAGATATTTTCCGATCAATCTAGTTGCTAAACTTCAACCCTTTCTCAGGTTAACTTTGTATTTGCTTGCATCATTTTCCCTGGTAGAATGTAAGCATCTTGAAGGCTAGAAATATTCTGTTCTTGTCTTTCTGTTCTCAATTCCCAGCAGAGTGTCTTACCAGCTCTTAATGAATGCTTGAGAAATGGGATTTGATTATTTTAATGCCTATGTCTAATGATAACAAATAACAAAGGATTAATTTTTAAAAATCTAAACCTTTTTGCAATTTTTATGTTAAATTCATTCTGAATATAACAGTATTACAAAGAACTTACTGAGTGAGGAAAATGTGGTTGTTTATGATCAGAAAGTTTTTAACAATTTGGAAAAATATTATTTATTTAAAAACTTACCTTTTAAGATGCTTCATAATAATTCTTTTCCTTTGTTTACATAAAATTTTTTTACATAAAAAATGTTAGGAGGAAATATTTCAGTTTGCATTTTTGTTTTAAAAATTCAACAAGTTTGTTTTAAAACCTTTTAAATGTTTTTTCTTAATGCCTTTGTAATATTACCCAAACCATGAAACTGTTTTTAAAGACTTGGTAGCATGAAACACAAAGTAATTCAGAATCACTAGAAGTAAACCCAAAATTAAAACACTTATCTTAGGTTCTTTTTTCTACATATATAGGATTATGAACTCTTACGTGTATAGATGTTTGTTACAATGTCAAAGTTATACTTATTATTTCTTCAGCTGACTTTTCCCATCTAATCATTTGATCCAGTTATCCAAAATGGGCATGTTATAAAAAATACTTACATTGAAGAAATATCAATTAGAACAAGAAATAGACATTGATTCTATGTATACTCTATCAAGCCAGACCACCATACTGGCTATGCTTCATAAATTATTGGGTATATTAAGATATTTATTCTAGACCGATAAGAAGCCAACTTATGGGTCACCTGACCTTTTTTGGCCAACTCTTAATGGTTCTCCATACTGGCTACTAAATTCATACATTGTGCCCAATAATTAGACAGAAAAGCTAATTGGTGGGGGCAGCTGGGTAGCTCAGTGGATTGAGAGCCAGACCTAGAAACAGGAGGTCCTAGGTTCAAATCCGGCCTCAGACACTTCCCAGCTGTGTGACCCTGGGCAAGTCACTTGACCCCCCATTGCCTACCCTTACCACTCTTCCACCTATAAGTCAATACACAGAAGTTAAGGGTTTAAAATTAAAAAAAAAAAGAAAGAAAGAAAAGCTAATTGGTCTGCAGTATGTACTTATCTACAAGGACAACCTTTTAGAATATTTCACAGAAAATGATCTCTGAGACAATTTCCACCTCTAAAATTTTATGATTCTTAAAATGTAATTATACTAAGCACTGTTACTGATGAGAAACTAAATTATGGTAATTCATATTGTCCGTTTTTTCCAGTTTACATATAAGTATTTATTGGAACATTTATATATTTGTTCTATTTTTTTTTTAAAGAACACACTGAAATCCAAGTCCAGGCTCTGGAGGTCCTTTTAGACAATCGAAAGCAGAATTTTCCAACCAGGCAGCTGTAGTTCATTAGATCTGCCATGGACCGTGAAAGCCACTTGCCAATAGTGTCGAAAGACTATTACTCATTTCAATCTCTCCGAAGAGGACAGATCTCTCTCTGACAAAGCATTAGTGAAAAACACTGAGTTTGGGGCTACAACTGGCCCAGCTCAGCACACATGGACGGAAGCTCAATAGAAAAACGAAAGCCAAGTGGGGATGACAGATTGATGTTCTAGCTTTTCACCTTCAGAGACCAGAGCTTCCATCTAGATTACAAGGCAGGGAGAATGAGGAGGAGGGAATACTCGGGCAATAACAATATGCTGGCAGTGTGCATGATAATCGTGCCATCTGCCCTGACAGAGCTGTCAGTCTGAACTGCAAAGTCTCAGTTTCTTATTGAAACTCTCTAATCCCAGTAGTTCAAAACAGAAAAACTTTAGGGGCCAATCAAATCAGCTCGGAATGTCAGTCACTGCCCAACCACTCCAATGCAATTAATTATAAGAATCAAGCTCACCCTCAGAAATAAATCAGGCTTTGGGTCAAAGATCTCTATTGAAGGGAACCAGGAAAACATTAGAAATTTTAAACTCCGAACAACTAAAATTCATGAGAGTGTCCCTGCTTTTCTCTTTAGAGATTATATAATTATTTGGCAATTTGAGCTAAACAAGGATGGGTTTTTGTTAATGTACCATTGGTTTCAACATCATTGACTGCACAACTCTCTAAAGAACTCTGGCTGTGTCTACTCAGCCACGACATAATTTAACTCAATTGGGATGAAAGAATGAGATGGGCACCTCACCCTTTGAATACTTTTTAGCAAAGAAAATTATGCTTTTCAGTCAAAGAAAATAAAATGATTTCTTTTGGAGGATGTTCCCTAATGGTCTTCAGTCAGTAAAACCAAGAAAACTTGAGTTTCAAGTTCCCACTTTGTTATCATGAAGAACATCCCAACTTTATACCCATAGAGTGTGTCTAAGTATTGACCATTAGTTGTATTACATATTTTGGAAGAGGAAAAGGAATGTGCATTTATATAGCTCCTACTATGTGCCAAGAATTGTGCTAAATGCTTTTACAAGTATTATTCTCATTTGATCCTCACAAAAACCCTGACAAATAGGTGTTATTATTACCCTCGTTTTAAAATTGAGGAAACTGAGGCAAACAGAAGTTGGTTGTGTTGTTTTTGTTTTAAGTGATTTGTCTAATAGTAAGTATTTGAGGTCAAATTTGAAGTCAGGTCTTTCTGGAACTCCAGGACCAATACTCTGTCCACTAGGCCAACTAGCTGCCTTCACTTTAAAGAAACATCAGTCATCATATCTGGGTCTTTACCTCATGCCATAGATTCTAACAACAAAGGCTTTTTTATTATTCTAATGCATTATTAAGGTACTTTTAAAAAGGCTTGATAATCATGTTTTATTACAGAAAAGAAGACAGGCCAAACAATAACTCCTGCTGTTCCCCCTTAATGATCTGGGTAGCTCATGGAGAATATATCATGATATTTAGCACAGTACCTTGCACAGAGTAGGCATTCGATACAAAGATTATTTGCACATAGTAGGCATTCAAAAATACTCCATAAAAATAGAATTTACCTGTATGGAGGGAGAAGGGAAGGAGAGTATCAATTTGCCATTTTTAGGCACATTTTCCTAAAATACAGTTTCATATTCGCTTGGCATTCTGCAGTGAATTATATTAGCAAAACATAAACATGCCATTCTATATTGAAATATCTTTAGCAAGAAAGCAAGAGAAAAGGGGTTCCTAGGTGACTCAATGAATAGAAAGTGAGGCCTTGAAATGAGAGATTCTGGGTTCAAATGTGGCTTTAGACACTTCCTACCTGTGTGACCCTGGGCAACATTGCCCAACCCTTACTTCTCTTCTGCCTTGGAACTGATACATAGTGCCCATTCTAAGATAGAAGATAAAGGCCTTAAGAGAGAGAGAGAGAGACAGAGAGAGAGAGAGAGAGAGAGAGAGAGAGAGAGAGAGAGAGAGAGAGAGAAAGAA
>NW_025364809.1:0-2388 GCF_016433145.1 Gracilinanus agilis | reverse complement strand
ATATATATATATATATATATATCTCCTGGGAATAATCCTTCTGGAAAAAGTCAATTCAAAAATGTGATTTGGCTTTGTCCTGACGTCATTGTTGTCCTTTGATATAACAATGATGATAAGATTCATGGCTGTTAAGCATCTGAATTATAACCTTAGACTTTGGTCTTTGAGGATACACCAAAGAAACTGGAATGAAACAGAAAAGACAGAAAAGAGATGGCCTTTGAACAGAAATGCAGTCAGGTTCCTGGGTCTAAGGGTCTCTAGAGTCTCAGGGGTGACAGTGGATCGGGCCAATATCAGAGAAGTGAGAAGTTCTGGGACAAAATGGGAGCTAAAAGAACTAATAAATAACAGTTGAATGGCAATGACATAGTGAACAGAGGCTGTCCCAGACCAAGTAGATGATCAAGTTCAGCTATGTGCTCTAGCCCAGTGATGGGCAAACTTTTTAAAGAGGGGGCCAAAGGAAAGGGAATGCTCATCTGTCAGTCTGTTTCTAAGGCAACTCTTTCAAAGTTTCATTGTATTGTATCCTGCTCATTTGTATTCATCAGATGAGGAATAATGTCGCGCAGCAGGATAGAACATTTCAGGGGGCTGAATCTGGTCCACGGGCCATAGTTTGCCCATCATTGGAGTGGATAAAGTGCTACACCTGTAGTCAAGGAGACCTGAGTTCAAATTTAGCCTTTGATATTTATTAGGTGTGTGATCCAGGGCAAGTTACGTAACTGCTGCTTCAGTTTCCTCATCTGTAAAATGGGGATAATAATAGCACCGTCCTTCTAGAGTCTTGAAGATAAAATGAGATATTTGTAAAGCACTTTGCAAAACTTAAGGTACATGCTATCTATTTATCTTTTTCTTCTTTCACTTCTTCTTTTTCTTCATCATCATCATCAGTGAGAATCAGAATGGGAGACTAAGAAGGCACAGTGTCATAATAGGTAACAATAAACACAGACCTTGCCTTTCTAATTATTAGTTCACATGGACTGTAAAGATTTGTAGACAGTACAAAGTATTTGTAGATAGTTGTAGACATTATGATTATCTAGCAACACCAAATTTAAAATTATAATTAAGTTTTGTGTTTTTTAAGCCTTACCTTCTATCTTAGAATCAAAGCAGAAGAGCAATAAGGGCTAGGCAACTGGTTACATGACTTGTCTAGGATCATATAGCTGGGAAGTGTCTGAGTCCAAATTTGAACCCAGGACCTCCTGTCCCTGGGCCTGGCTTTCTAGCCACTGAGCTATCTACTTTTCCCATATTTGAGTTTTAAAAAAATTACTTCAGTAGTTAAACTATCCATTGGGAAATAAAACTCTTATCTAACCCTTCTGAGAAAGTTAGAAGGGATAAACCAAGGGGAGCAGGGGAGTGGGGAGGAAAAAAAAGGGAGGGGAGAAGGGGGAGGGAATTCATAAGGCTTTTTTTTTTTTAAACCCTTGTACTTCGGTGTATTGTCTCATAGGTGGAAGATTGGCAAGGGTAGGCAATGGGGGTCAAGTGACTTGCCCAGGGTCACACAGCTGGGAAGTGGCTGAGGCCGGGTTTGAACCCAGGACCTCTCTAGGCCTGACTCTCACTCCACTGAGCTACCCAGCTGCCCCCTCATAAGGCTTTTAAAAACAAAAAGTGGGGGGAATAAGGGAGGGGATAGAAAGGGAAGTCAATCAAGGGAGGGGATAAGGGACAGGGTCTTAATAGCAAACCACTGGTTTTAAAGGAAATAGCTTAAGGAGAAGGGGTAGGATTGGGGGAGGATTTGAAAATGTTAGCAAATGCACAACTGATGATTATAACTCTGAATGTGAATGGGATGAACTCGCTCATAAAACGGAAGCAAATAGCAGAGTGGATTAGAAACCAAAATCCCACCATATGTTGTCTACAAGAAACACATATGAGGCGGGTGGACATACACAAGTTTAAGGTTCAGGGTTTGAGCAAAATCTTTTGGGCGTCAAATGAGAAAAAGAAGGCAGGAGTGGCTATTATGATTTCTGACAAAGCCAAAGTAAAAATAGATATGATTAAAAAAGACAGGGAAGGTCATTACATCCTGATTAAAGGCAGTATAAACAATGAGGAAATAACACTGCTCAATATATATGCACCAAGTGGCATAGCACCCAAATTCATAAAGGAGAAACTGGCAGAGCTCAAGAAGGAAATAGATAGTAAAACCATACTAGTGGGAGATCTAAATATTCCTCTGTCAGATCTAGATAAATCAAACCGAAAAATAAATAAGAAAGAGGTCAGAGAGGTGAATGAAGTCCTAGAAAAATTAGATCTAATTGATATGTGGAGAAAAATAAATAGGGACAAAAAGGAATACACCTTCTTCTCAGCTGCACATGGCACATTCACAAAGAT
>NW_025364808.1:0-3103 GCF_016433145.1 Gracilinanus agilis | reverse complement strand
GGTTTAAAAAGAGAGAGAGAGAGAGAGAGAGAGAGAGAGAGAGAGAGAGAGAGAGAGAGAGAGAGAGAGAGAGAGAGAGAGAGGTTAGGTCTATACTAGAAAATCAGTTTCCTAGCTCTTTAGTAGATTTTATCATATTTTTAGTTGAAATATTGATTAAATTTGTTCCTTTTGCTCTCTAAGTGTGCCTATATTTTTTCCATTTTAATTGTGATTTATTTATTATATTTTGTTTTTTTTTCTTGAATGTCACTTCATCATTTCTATTTTCTCCCTCCCATTACTGTAACTATGTCACCCTACATGTTAATGTCATTACTCATTTATTCCCTGTCAAGTTCAAAGCATTGTTCACATTCCCAGAGACAGGTAACTAAACTTTGCTAGCTCTGGGCCCCTAACTTAATCTCACAAGCCTTCAACTCCACCTAAGTTCTTTCCTGGGCACTCTGTGGTCTGCTCTGCCCTTAACTCCCCGCCCTGTCATCACTTCTCTGCTTTCTGTGACTGCTTGTGAATGAACATTTCTACATTTTATTTTGTTCTATACTTCCTCAGAAATTTCTTTGGAATCCATTCACATAATAACATTATCTGTCACATTTTGAAATTTAGCTTGCTTAACTCATAAATTCTAAATTAGGAACAAGGTGTCATATTTGGAGATAAAATGCTCACAGAGATAGTTAGGGGAAACTATGGAGACCAGAGAGTCTATTCAACCTTTGAATAATGACCTTTTTTAAAAATATATTTTCATACTAAGATTTTGTTTTCACATTACCTAGATTTTATTCTAGTTTTCTCCCTTCCAAAGAGCCATCTTCTATGTCAAATATTTTTTAAAAGGAAGAGAAAAATATATTTAGTAAAACTATCAGCACCTTTAAAAAAAGTCTGACAGAAGACAATGTTCCACACTTGTGCCTATTTCTCCTGCTACCTCTGCAACAGAATGAGGTGAAATGTTTTCTCATAGTGCTTTTTGGAGGCCAAACAGTTATTTATAATTTTATAGCATTCACTTTCCATCATTTTCTGGTGTTCTTTTTTTATTTACATTTTATTATCATGTATATATTCTTTAATGGTTCTGCTTCCTTTATTGCATAAATTCATGTAAGTTTTCACATGCTTTCCTCCAGTCATGTTTTTCATTTCTTACAGCACAGTATCTATCATTGCATTGGATTTTTTTAAGACCATTTGTTTAGCCGTTCTCTAGTCAGTGAGAATCTACTTTGTTTCCAGGTTTTGATTTCCTCAAAAAAAAAACAATGTTATAAATATTTGAGGGTATTTGAAACCTTTCTTTTTTGTCACTGACCTCCTTCGGGCACATACCTAGTAGTAGAATTTTTCTGTCAAAGATGTTTTAGTCGCTTTGGTTTCATGATTCAAAATTTCTTTACAAAATGGTCATATCAATTCATAGCTCCACCAACAATGCACTAGTATACCCATCTTTCCACAAGACTACCAATATTAAGAATTCCCGATTTTTGACATGCTTGATGACTTCTTATGAGGGAAGGACCCATTTAGTATCTCCCAAGAGAGCCCATTCCACTTTTACACAGTTCTAATTAGTATGATTTTTTTTCTTACAGTGAAGTTTTCCTTTATGTAATTTCTGCCTATTACTTCTAGTTCCACCCCATGAAACTAAGCAGAATAATTAAAATTCTTCTAAATGACAAACTTTCAAACACTCTACACAGGTAAAATGTTCTCTTCCACACTTTTCTTTCCCTGGATAAAGACTTCCAGTTCCTTTCACCTACTCTCACATTGCATGAGTTCAAAGATCTTTACCATCCTGTTACTTTGAATACTCTCCAACTTATCAGTTTTCTTCCTAAAATATGGTTCCTATAAACAAAAGTAATACCCAAGATGTGCTCTCAACAGGGAAAAGTATGGAAAAATTTAACCTCCTTTATTCTTTAGATTATACAACTTGCATTGAGAGGTCATTTCTGATTTTCCCCTATTGCCATCACTTTGTATTTCTTTCATATATATCCTATAAAGGCTTATCAGTAGACATGCTGTATCCTTTTGGCTCTCAGGCCCTAAGCAAGTAAAAGTTCCTTGAAAAGAGAAATAGTCACACTTTAGTACTTTTATCACTAGTGCCTGGCTGAATGCCTGGCATTTGGAGATAATAAATATTTGGTGATTGGTTATTGATTGATCAACAAAGGAGCATAATGAAAATTAGCATGAAAATGCAGCAGCTGAATAATAGAGTATACTCTCCCTTAAAAAAACCATTATATTTTATCTTAGAATCAATACTGTATATTGGTTTTAAGGCAGAAAAGCAGTAAGGGATAGGCCACTGGAGTTAAGTGACTTGCCCAGGGTCACACAGCTAGGAAGTGTCTGAATCCAGATTTGATCCCAGCACTTCCCATATTTTGGACTGGCTCTCAATCTGCTGAGCCACCTATCTGCCCTGGAGTATACTATTATTATTCATTCACTTTAGAATTAGAAACCTCCTCTAAATTCTCATCTTGTGTTGTCCCCACTTGATAATATTTCATCTTTGGAAGTTTAGATAGCTTTGGTGCACCCAATGAATCCTTTTAATTCAAGGTCCTTGCAAGCCTTAATGTATATAGAAAATATAAATATCATAATAAAGAAGTAATAATAACTAGCATTAATATGACTGTAAAGTTTGCAAATTACTATATATATATATACATATTATCTTGTTTGATCCTCACAACAATACTATGAAATAAATGTCATTATTATTCCCATTTTAGAGATGAGGAAACTGATGCAAACAAAAGATAAGTGATTTGCCCTCAATCCATAATGCCAGAGGACCTATTTGTACTCAAGACTCTCAGACTCCAGATTCAGCACTCTGACTTTTAAAAAAGTTAGTAATTTTTAATTTAATTTAATTTAATTTGCAGACGATATGATGGTCTACTTAAAAAATCCTAGAAAATCAACTAAGAAGCTTGTAAAAATAATCAACAACTTTAGCAAAGTTGCAGGATACAAAATAAATGCACATAAATCATCAGCATTTCTATACATTTCCAACACACTAGAGCAGCAAGAAGTAGAAAGAGAAACA
>NW_025364807.1:0-2542 GCF_016433145.1 Gracilinanus agilis | reverse complement strand
TCTAACCGTACTGAGAAAGTCAGAAGGGATAAACCAAGGGGAGCAGGAGAGTGGGGAGGTCAAAAAAGGGAGGGGAGAAGAAGGGGGGAGGGTATTCATTAGGCCTTTAAAAATAAAAAGACGAGAATAATAAGGGAGGGGGTAGAAAGGGAAGTTGATCAAGGGAGAGGATAAGGGATACTGGCTCAAAGCAAACCACTGGTTTAAAAGAAAATTGTGTAAGAAGAAGTCGAAGGACTAGGGGAGGATAAAAAAATGTCAGTGAATGCACAACTGATAATTATAACTCTCAGTGTGAATGGGATGAACTCGCTCATAAAATGGAAGCAAATAGCAGAGTGGATCAGAAACCAAAATCCTACCATATGTTGCCTACAAGAAATACATATGAGGCGGGTGGACATACACAAGTTTAAGATTAAGGGCTTGGGCAAAATCTTTTGGGCATCAAATGAGAAAAAGAAGGCAGGAGTGGCTATTATGATTTCTGACAAAGCCAAAGTAAAAATAGATATGATTAAAAAAGACAGGGAAGGTCATTACATCCTGATTAAAGGCAGTATAAATAATGAGGAAATAACACTGCTCAATATGTATGCACCAAGTGGCATAGCATCCAAATTCATAAAGGAGAAACTGGCAGAGCTCAAGAAGGTAATAGATAGTAAAACCATAATAGTGGGAGATCTATATATTCCTCTTTCAGATCTACATAAATCAAACCAAAAAATAAATAAGAAAGAGGCAAGAGAGGTGAATGAAGTCCTAGAAAAATTAGATTTAATTGATATGTAGAGAAAAATAAATAGGGACAAAAAGGAATACACCTTCTTTTCAGCTGCACATGGTACATTCACAAAGATTGACCATGTTAATAGGGCATAGAAACATTGCAAACAAATGCAAAAGAGCAGAAATAATAAATGTAACCTTCTCAGATCATAATGCAATAAAAATAATAATTAGTAAGGGCACCTGGACAGGCAAATGAAAAACCAATTGGAAATTAAACAATATGATTCTCCAAAAACAATTAGTCAAAGAAGAAATCATAGAAACAATCAACAATTTCATTGAAGAGAATGACAATGATGAGACATCCTTCCAAACACTGTGAGATGCAGCCAAGGCAGTACTCAGGGGGAAATTTATATCCTTGAGTGCATATATTAACGAATTAAGGAGGGCAGAGATTAATGAATTGGGCATGCTACTCAAAAAACTAGAAAGCGAGCAAATTAAAAAATACCCAGATGAAAACTAAATTAGAAATACTAAAAATCAAGGGAGAAATTAATAAAATCGAAAGTAAAAGAATAATTGAATTAATAAATAAGACTAGAAGCTGGTATTTTGAAAAAACAGATAAAATAGACAAAGTACTGGTCAATCTAATAAAAAAAAGGAAAGAAGAAAACCAAATTGACAGTATTAAAGCTGAAAAGGGAGAACTCACCTCTAATGAAGGGGAAATTAAGGCTATCATTAAAAATTTTTTTGCCCAATTATATGGCAATAAATATCACAATTTAGGACATATGGATGAAGATTTACAAAAATATAAATTGCCTAGATTAACAGCAGAAGAAATAGAATACCTAAATAATCCCATATCAGAAAAAGAAATTGAACAAGCTATCAAAGAACTCCCTAAGAAAAAATCACCAGGACCTGATGGATTCACAAGTGAATTCTATCAGACATTCAAAGAGCAACTAATCCCAATACTATATAAATTATTTGATATGATAAGCAAAGAAGGAGTCCTACCAAATACCTTTAATTACACAAATATGGTACTGATTCCAAAGCCAGGGAGATCAAAAACAGAGAAAGAAAAATATAGACTAATCTCCCTAATGAACATAGATGCAAAAATCTTAAATAGAATACTAGCAAAAAGACTCCAGCAAGTAATTAAGAAGATCACCATGATCAGGTGGGATTTATACCAGGAATGCAAGGATGTTTCAACATTAGGAAAACCATCCACATAATTGACCATATCAACAGTCTAACAAACAAAAGTCACATGATTATCTCAATAGATGCTGGAAAAGCCTTTGACAAAATACAGCACCCATTCCTATTGAAAACACTGAAAAGTATAGGAATAGAAGGACCTTTCCTAAAAATAATAAACAGTATATACCTAAAACCATCAACAAGTATCATATGCAATGGGGATAAATTAGAAGCTTTCCCAATAAGATCAGGAGTGAAACAAGGATGCCCATTATCACCTCTATTATTCAACATTGTACTAGAACCAATAGCAGTAGCAATTAGGGAAGAAAAATAAATTGAAGGTATCAAAATAGGCAATGAGGAAACTAAGCTATCACTCTTTGCAGATGATATGATGGTCTACTTAAAAAATTCTAGCGTATCAACTAAGAAGCTTGTAGAAATAATCAACAACTTTAGCAAAGTTGCAAGATACAAAATAAATGCCCATAAATCATCAGCATTTCTATATATTTCCAACACATTAGAGCAGCAAGAGGTAAAAAGAGCAGAAGAAATAGAATACCTAAATAAT
>NW_025364806.1:0-1043 GCF_016433145.1 Gracilinanus agilis | reverse complement strand
TCCCCACTCTCCTGCTCCCTTTGGTTTATCCCTTCTGACTTTCTCAGTAGGGTTAGATGGAGATTTTTTATCCAAATGGATAATAAAGCTACTCTTCCCTCTCCGGGTTGATTACACTGAGAGTAAGGTTTGATTATTACTTCTTAATGCTCTCTTCCTCTCCTTCTTATAATAGTATTTATACCCTCCCCTTCCCATGCCCTCTTTGTGTGTAATAGAATATCCTATTTTTCTTATTTACTCAGATTTTTCTTGGTGTCCCCTACTGTCCCCCCCCTCTTTCCCAGCCCCCATGTCATCTTAGACCATTTAGTATCCTGTCCTCTCCCTATGAATTATTCTTCTGGTTGCTATAATAGTGAATATTATAATAGTGAATAGAGTTCACTCCAGAGAATTATACATAGCATTTCTCAACATGGGAATACAGATAATTAGATCTTATTTAAGCCCTTAAAGAGGCAAATTTAAAAAAAATTATGAGTTTTCTTTCTTTTCCCTCTCTTTCTTATTTACCTTTTCATGTTTCTCTTGATTTTTGTGGTTGGATATCAAACTTTCCATTTAGTCCTGGTCTCTTTTGTGCAAAAACTTGGAAATCTTCAATTTTGTTGAATGCCCATACTTTCCCCTGGAAGTATATAGTCAGTTTTGATGGGTAGTTGATCCATGCACGGCTGAAGGCCCAAGCTCTCTTGCCTTTCTGAATATTGTATTCCAAGCCTTGCATTCTTTTAGTGTGGAGGCTGCCAGATCCTGTGTGATCCTGATTGGTGCTCCTTGATATTTGAATTGTCTCTTTCTGGCTTCTTGTAAGATTTTTTTCTTTTTCTTGAAAGCTCTTGAATTTGGCTAGTACATTCCTTGGTGTTGACTTTTCTGGGTTCAGTGTAGAGGATGATCTATGGATTCTTTCAATGTCTATATTGCCCTCTTGTTGTAGAACTTCAGGGCAATTTTGCTGAATAATTTCTTTAAGTATGGAGTCCAAGTTTCTATTAATTTCTGCTTTTTCTCGAAGACCAATGCTTCTCAAATTGTCT
>NW_025364805.1:0-7996 GCF_016433145.1 Gracilinanus agilis | reverse complement strand
TTTCTGAGCCTCACTTTCCAATTGCAAGATTCTACCTTTCAAACTGTTATTTTCTTGCCAGATCTCTTCCATTTTCCTCAAAATCTCAGTTTTGAACTCTTCCATAGCTTGTGAGGAGTTTTCCTTATTTGAGGAGGGTCCGGATGATTGTTTGTTCTCCTCCTCTGTTTGCTCGGTTTTCTGGATTTTCTCTGTGTAAAAGTTGTCGAGTGTTAAAGACTTCTTTTACTTGTTGTTAATCTTTCTCTTCTGAACTTCCTGAGACTGGGTAGCCATCATTAGCCAAACAGCTTCTCAGGTTTATCCTCGCGCTCAGGGTCTGTCCGCGGTCTTTTGGCTCCTGAGTTCTGAGTTCTGGTTTTTTCCAAGGTCAAGCCCCCTGGTGGACCCCTTGCTTGATCCTCTGCTGGAGGTTTCTTTACAAGTCTCAGGGCGCTGCTTCCACAGTCGTATACCCATCTGCACTGGTTCCCCACTCAGGGTTTCAGAGCTTTAGCTCCTGGCTGTGTCTGCTTCCACCCATGCCTGCTCTCTGCTCCCACGCTCTGTGTCCTGTTCCCACACTCAGATTTTGTGTGCGTTCGTTAGCTTTTTGGAGTCCTAAATCTTGCTGCTCTCAGGAACAGGCCCCAGAGCTCCAATGACTCGATGGGTGCCCCAAACTTCTCTATTTATTTTTAGCTGGCTTCAGTGCTATAGGTGTTGTGTGTGGAGGGGGTGGGGGTGAGGTGGTTGCTCAGCCCGCGATTTAGTGAGAGCTCTTTCACCCCTTTATAGCATGGAAATGCCTCGATTCCACGTACCTTCCACGCTGTGCCCTGTTGTGGGGATCCTCCATTCGTCTGGACTTGTTTTTATGTCCCCTTGAGGAGTTTTGTGTGTTTTGGTCAGGAGAGGTTAAGAGCTGCTTCTTACTCTGCCGCCATCTTAACCCGGAACCTCCAGAGTTGGGCAAAATAGTTTTTATGATTGCCTTAATTTCCCCTTCATTAGAGGTGAGGTCTCCCTTTTCATCTTTGATATAAATTTGTTAATTTGGTTTTTTTCTTTCCTTTTTTTTTATTAGATTGACCAGTAATTTGTCTATTTTATCTTTTTTTTTTTCAAAATACCAGCTTCTAGTCTTATTTATTAATTCAATAGTTCTTTTACTTTCAATTTTATTAATTTCTCCCTTAATTTTTAGTATTTCTAATTTAGTTTTCATCTGGGGATTTTTAATTTGCTCACTTTCTAGTTTTTTGAGTTGCACGCCCAATTCATTAATCTTTGCCCTCCCTAATTTGTTAATATATGCACTCAAGGATATAAATTTCCCCCTGAGTACTGCTTTGGCTGCATCCCACAGAGTTTGGTAGGATGTCTCATCATTGTCATTCTCTTCAATGAAATTGTTGATTGTTTCTATGATTCCTTCTTTGACAAATTGGTTTTGAAGAATCATATTATTTAATTTCCAATTAGTTTTTGATTTGCCTGTCCAGGTGCCCTTACTAATTATTATTTTTATTGCATTATGATCTGAGATGGTTACATTTATTATTTCTGCTCTTTTGCATTTGTTTCCAATGTTTCTATGCCCTACTACATGGTCAATCTTTGTGAATGTACTATGTGCAGCTGAAAAGAAGGTGTATTCCTTTTTGTCCCTATTTATTTTTCTCCACATATCAATTAAATCTAAGTTTTCTAGGACTTCATTCACCTCTCTTACGTCTGACTTATTTATTTTTTGGTCTGATTTATCTAGATCTGAAAGAGGAATGTTTAGATCTCCCACTATTATGGTTTTACTATCTATTTCCTTCTTGAGCTCTGCCAGTTTCTCCTTTATGAATTTGGATGCTATGCCACTTGGTGCATACATATTGAGCAGTGTTATTTCCTTATTGTTTATACTGCCTTTAATCAGGATGTAATGACCTTCCCTGTCTTTTTTAATCGTATCTATTTTGACTTTGGCTTTGTCAGAAATCATAATAGCCACTCCTGCCTTCTTTTTCTCATTTGATGCCCAAAAGATTTTGCTCAAGCCCTTAACCTTAAACTTGTGTATGTCTACCCGCCTCATATGTGTTTCTTGTAGACAACATATGGTAGGATTTTGGTTTCTAAACCACTCTGCTATTTGCTTCTGTTTTATGAGCTAGTTCATCCCATTCACATTCAGAGTTATAATTATCAGTTGTGCATTCGCTGACATTTTTGTATCCTCCCCTAGGCCTATCCCTTCTTCTTACACTATTTCCTTTTAAACCAGTGGTTTGCTTCAAGCTGGTATCCCTTATCCCTCCCTTGATTAGCTTCCCTTTCTCCCCCCTCCCTTATTATTCTCCTCTTTTTATTTTTAAAGGCCTAATGAATTCCCTCCCCCTTCTTCTCCCCTCCCTTTTTTGACCTCCCCACTCCCCTGCTCCCCTTGGTTTATTCCTTATGACTTTCTCAGTAGGGTTAGATAGAGATTTATATCCCAATGGATAATATAGCTACTCTTCCCTCTCTCTAAAATAGTGAACTCTATTCACTATTTTAGTGTTCACTATTATAGTAATCAGAAGAATTATTCATAGGGAGAGGGTGGAATACTAAATGGTCTAAGATGATATGGGGGTGGGAAAAAGGGGGGTAAATAGTAGGGGACACCAAGAGAAACTTGAGTGAATAAGAAAAATAGGATATTCTATTACCCACAAAGAGGGCATGGGAAGGGGAGGGGACAAATACTATTATAAGAAGGAGAGGAAGAGAGCATTAAGAGGTAATATTTAAACCTTACTCTCAGCATATCTATGTTGTTTAACAAGGGAAAGGAATGATCAGGAAAGGGTTGGGGAATAGGTGACCCTATCACTAAATCTATGACAATAATCCCTCAGGACTGTAGGCTGTTCAGTAATGCTGGCTTGTTCTTTACCTCCTCTGGCTCAGCCTGGCCACAGCCAAACCAGAGTAAGCAAACTGTTTGGATGATGCAAATATTGATGCTGGTTTCTCTCAGCTTCTTACTGCTCGTAGTTTGCCAGTTCTACAGCCTTCAGGAAATTCCACCCTTCACCACCCTCTTCTTCTTCTCCTACCCACTTCTCAGATCTGCCCCCCCAGGCCCTGGGATACCTAAATATCTAGAGATGGTTTAGGTGCCTAAATATCTAGAGATTCAGAGAATCAGAGGAACCTCAGGTCAATCAATGTTCAAGATCAAATGTCCAAGGCAAGAGTTTAGGCAAAGCTCAGCCAAAGCAAAGCCAAGATCCTAAAAGACAAGGGGTCCAAGGCGTCCCTGTCAGGGGGCTCCCAGGGTATTTATATCCTTTCTGGCCAACTGCCTTTCTTCCTGTCCTCATGGTCTCTGGGAACATTCCCATGTCCAACTGTCTTCACTTGTCAATCAAGGTGTGATTCTCAACTCCCAGAGCTTGAATATGACAGAGGCCATCAAGTCCAACTTCATTATTTCAGAGATGAAGAACTAGGATTCAGAGGGATAAGATGATAGCCCACAGTCTGAGCTAGGACTCAAACCCAGGTCCTTAGATTCCAAAATATAGGGCTTTTTCTACTGTACTATGCAGTATCTTATCACAGATACCATCGGGAGTGTATTATACATAATGGTCACTTGTTTGCAAGGACATTTTCAGCTTTAGAGTATAAATTATTAATGGTTTACCTTTAAAGTGTTATATATATATATATATATATATATGTATATATAGATATATATGAAATATAGTATATGTATATATGTACCCATGCCTTATACATACATGTATATCATATAAGCTTACATAAATATCATTAGTAAATTGGAGATAGATGGATAAATAGACATGCACACATATTCAGAACATATTGTGAATTATCAATATATTAAGTATATCTGCAAATACATAAAATGTAGAATATGTTCTAAATTATTGAAAACTACTCAATGGTAAGCCATTGTGGCAACCTAGCTAAAAGAGAATTTGGACATTTATGGTCATATTTCAGGCTGCCTCATACAGGAGAAGTTAATAATTGTTATGTTCATTTTTCTCACTGATAACCTATACACTATATGTGAATTTTTCCCAAACTAATAATATTCAGGGATTTGACCTCTGTAAACTAAGCCTCAAATATACATTTTTGTCTCAGATCTCTAATAGTTATTTCTTTGTACCTTTCTTATACCCTTATCAAGTTCCATTCTGCATTAACAGGTATTGTATACATATCTATTCTGCTTCACTGGCATATAAACTCCCTGAAAGATCAATATATTTCTTATTTAATTTTATATCTTCCTAAAGCAGGTAAGACAGTCTTTTGAACATAGTTACCTTTTAAAGTAATTATAAAGCTATCTTCCTGTGTACATAAACAGCAATTTTAATGGTAATATTTGCATGGTAATAAACTAAATGTCAAATAGGATACTAGAAAAAATGTGGAACCACGCCACATCACCATTACTACACCACCTTCCTCGGTTCCTGTGAATCCAGTGGACAAATGGTATTCTGTTACTCTTACCAATTTTTGAATTACCAATTTGAATACAATTCCTAGAAATAAGGAACCCTGATCTACTTGAAATTTATCTTCAAGCAAGACTTTTTACCTTCAGTATATAACTTAGTTCTATCACTCACCTTTTATAAAGCAATTATTACCCCAAAACTGATCTCTTGGGTTGTTGCCATTCAAAGCCATTTTCTAAATTGTCAGTAGTTTAGAAATCTCTTGCTTACCCAACTCACTTTTCTGTTTATTATTACCTCTCTTTTTCTGTATACTTTTCTGTATAAGTTTTATCTATTATCCTTGAGATAAATGCATTTACTATATGTGAATAGATGATCAAATATCCAATTGGGCTTCTGTGTACGTAAAGTATTGAAATAAGCCAGATAAAATTTACTTCAATCATATTTCAACATCTCTATTTCATATATGTTTCCTTTCTGAGGGATACAGTGCTATTGATGCTTTTGTTTTCAAATCTATTTTCATTTCTCTTCATGTACTCTTCCAGAGCTCTATAACCCATTTCTAGATTTTAATCTCCTTGACTTCCCATCTGACCTTTTTCTATGGGGGGGGGGGCAGATATTTAATTATATCTGCAGTTTCAGCCATTTGCAGTAGATCTTAAAACATATTTATTTGACTTCTTTTCCAGGCCTACATCTCACTCTCCTCATAAGTCATCTCCTATGTATCCCACCAGGACTTCAAATGCAATATATGTAAAATAGAGCTGAGGAGGCAGCATAGAAGATCTGTGTTCAAATCTAGCTTCATTGACTCTCTACCTGAGTGACCCTGGGCAAGTCATTTAACCTCTCTTTGTCTTGATCTACTGAAGAAGAAAATGTCAAACTACTCCTGTATCTTTTCCAAGAAAACTCCATGGACAATATGGTCCATGGGTCATAAAGAGTTGGATGAGGCTGAATAGCAACAAAAAAGAGTTTATTATTATCTTCTAATTATCTTAGGGGAATCAACATGGGGTAGTGGATAAGTTGCTAAATGTACATTCTTGAACACTTATTTTCAAATCTTGCTTCCTAAACTATGTGATTCAGGTTATGTCACTCAGACTCTCTCAGGATTAATTTCTTCATCTATAAAACAAAGGTGGAAATCTGTAGCTTCTTGTGAAGCTCAACCCATTACCCAATAAGTATTTATTTTTTAAAAAATACTTTCCATCTTAGAATCAATGCTAAGTATTGGTTCCAATATAGAAGAACAATAAGGGCTAGAAAATGAGGGTTAACTGATTTGCCCAGGGTCACACAGTTGGGAGGTGTCCAAGGCAAGAATTGAACCCAGGACATCTCTAGATCTGGCTCTCAATCCAATCCACTGAGCCAACTAGCTGCCCCACAAAAAGCATGAATTAATAGTCTACCAATTGACAGATACAAGGAGGCACCAGAGAAATAAAAAAATTAAATGACAATCCCTGACTGCAAAAATATTATACTATGAAGGAATAACGAATTCACAGACAACTAAAAAGTAAATATTACAAGGTACAGGCAAAATAAATCCTTGAAGTTAGGGAGAGGGGTGGGGAGAATCATCAAAAGCCAGTTATCAGAGGTAGAATTTGAAAGATATTTTAAGAGTCAGAGAAAAAATAGAGAGCACTCCAAGTATGGGAGACAGCCTACACAGAGTATGGTGCTAGGATATTAAATGCCATTTACAAAGAACAGGAATCATGCTTAGTTTAGCTGGAGTAAAGTATAAATGAGGAATATTTTCATGTATAGAATACAATGGGGCTCAGTATCCACGGAGGATATATTCAAAGACCTATCACAAATGTCTGAAAACACAGATAAAAGCAAATATCTGCTGACCCCAAAATAAAGTGATTTTCTTTTACACATACATCTATTATAAAGTTTAATTGATAAATTACACACACAGCAAGACAAAATTAAATACAGCAATAATAAAGTACACTGGACATTATTATACATTACTATATAGTAGTACCCTCTTATCCACAGTGGATGCCCGAAGCCATAGACAGTTCTTGCTTTAGCTTTTATCTTTTATGTTAACTTTTAACTATGTTAAGTTTACTGTATAGTATTGAGTTCCGTCACTCACTTTGGCTCAGAGCTCCACAACCTCTGACTGAAAACCCTACAAAAAATTCTAAAACATAAATTTTCCCAGTGAAAGTAGAAGACATGATGCAGAGAGAGCATTGCCTTGAGTGGACCTCTGGAGCAGAGAGAAAAGAACATTACCTCACTCTGTGTCTGACTTCCATCTCTCCTCGTTCAGTCCAGCCTCCACATGTCCTTGAACACTGTGTGATAGCCCTTTTCCTCAGTCAGTGGCAGCCCCCTTCCTGCCTGGAATTTGCAGGTAACTGGAACCATAAGAAGCAAAATCATGGAAGCATGAGGAGCAGAGATTACCGTATTTTCATCAGCCTGAAAAAAAAGACAGAATGGAGTTAGAATATGCAAGATATTTAACTGCCAAACTGAACAAAAATGTATTTTCACAATAATTAATATTTAATGTTAATAAAAGTTTGCTGAGTACTCGATTGATCTTCACAAAAATGTTATAAGGCAATTCTGATTATTATCTCTATTTTATTAAAAGCAATTGTGAGCCACTGAAATTTTTTGGACATAGGAATCACATTGTCATATCCAGGATTAAGGAACCTGAAGATCAAATGAGATAATGTAGGTAAAGCAGTTTCAAAATCTTCATGTTCTATGTAGATGGCAGTCATTAATATTAATATCATTTGTATTATTTTCTCTAAACTTGCTCCTTCTAATCAGTATTTCTGTCAGTAATTTATCCAGTTTTCCATCATCAAAGTCTCAGTGTTAACATTTACTTTTCCTTCTACTTCTCTCATATGTTAATAGTTCCTGTCATTTTGACTTCTCGAATCTTATATCTATTCCCCCCTCCTCACTATTCCCATAGGCAATTCATCATTTCTGCCCTCAGAATGCAATATTCTCTAAGCAGATCTCTTCCTGCCTCCACTGTCTCTGATAATCGCCATCCTCTAATTCATATTTAATAAAATGCCAAATTGTTTTTCTTTAGCCATAGATCTGACCATGTCATGCCACTGTTCAAAAATATTTACTGTTACCTAATAAGCAATCAAATTCTAAGCCTCATGGTCCCAAACTCACTTTTATTCATGTCCTAAATTCCGAATCCATTTGAGACATAGTCATATTTCTTCTTTATCAAAGTTTCAGAATATGCAGATGATTCTGGTTCATATCAATTTTACAATACCAAATCTAGATGCATGTTTATAGGATCATCGATTTAGAGCTAGAAGGAATCTTAGAGACAATCAAGACCAACTTCCTCTTTGTATAGATGAGAAAATTTGAGATTAAATAGTTCATCCAAAGTTATAGATAGATAGATATAGATATAGATATAGATATAGATATAGATATAGATATAGATATAGATATAGATATAGATATAG
>NW_025364804.1:0-2911 GCF_016433145.1 Gracilinanus agilis | reverse complement strand
TCCTCCTCCTTCTTCTTTCTTCTTCACAAAACAGCATTCACTAAGGAAGGTACTCTCTCTTAGCTGAGAACCTGCTCTCCAAGTTTTAATGCAGCTCTACCTGTAGCCATGGTTGCTATTTCAAAGTATAAAAAAAGGATATTGGTCTGGATGGGATATTACATCAAAATGGGGGAAGGGATAATGAAGAGAGAAAATTAGAGTTAAAGCACTTACTCTACTTTTATGCCCAAGGGGAAATAACAAATAGACAGTCTGTCTTAGAGTAAGGAAGACCTGGTTTCAAGTCCTACCTATGATACCTACTGTTCGTGTGATCCTAAGCATGTCACTTAACCTCTTAATGCTCTAGGAAATTCTCTAAACCTACATCTTGTAATGCAGGTAGCCATTGGCAATTTCAAGTTTCCTCAGAGGGGATTCACTATACCAATGAAATCATTTTATTGTTGTTCACTCATTTTTTTAATCCTGCCCAACTCTTTGTGACCTTATTTGGGGTTTTCTTGGCAAAGATACTAAAATGGTTTGACATTTTCTTCTGAGGTTCATTTTACAGATGAGAAAACTAAGGCTAACAGGATTAAGTAACTTGTCAAGGGCATACAGCTAGTAAGTGTCTGAGGCCAGATTTGAAATCAGGAAGACTCATCTTCCTGCTTCCAAGTTTAGTAGCATTCTATCCACTGTGCCACCTACCTACCCTAATAAATCACAGGTCTAGTCTGAAAAAAAAAAGGCATTAGGGTGGCTATTTGGGATACAAAAATAAAACAGTTCCTGCTCTCAGGAACTTAAATTCAACTTCATTATAAATAAATAGAGGAGATGGGCTTGACCTGTCATTTTATTGGTATAGGGAATACTTAATGAAGGACTTCCTCTGCCAGAGCAGCTTACCATCAGGTGGTGAGTACAGGAGATAAGAGTACTGGACAGGGACTCAGTAAGACCCAGGACCAAATTCTAACCACAGACATTTAGTACCTGTGTGATCCTGGGCAAGCCACTTAACATCAGTTTTCTCATCTGAAAAAATGGGGACAAAAAGAGGGACAACCTATTTCACCAGGTTGTAAGGATCAAATGAAGTAAAATAGGTAACTTGATTTATAATACTTTAGGTACTTGATAAGTACTATTAATAATACCACTACCTTCTCAATTTATAATTTTAGACTCAGTATGACTTGCCTGGGTTCATTCAAACATGTTGTGTATGTTATATGACTCTGAGGCCATCTGATATGTCCCACAGGACTTTGCTACTAGTCCATCCTTCTGATTGCTTCAGTGGAGGCCTAGAAATGGATGATTTTTGTTTATGAGGACAGAACACTTTCAGCAGAAGATGACTTAGTTCTGACTTCCCTCTTTATTAGCCTAAGAGATTCACTATTTTCCCTTAGGCAGTCCAGCTGAAACACTGGTCACCATCAGCAAAAGGCAAGAACCAGAGCACTGAGTCTGATTTTTTTTTTATTTAAATATTTTCAAGTGTGTGACTTGGGCCAATTCACTTTCTCTCTCTTGGCCTCAGTTTCCCCATCTTTAAAATGATGGGGCTGATCTCCAAGGTCCTTTCTAATTCTGATATTCTATAACCCTTAAGATCTAGGATCTACACTAATGCAAATACTAATAATATGGAAATAGGTCTTGATCAATGACACATGTAAAACCCAGTGGAATTGTTCGTTGTTCTGCTGGAGGGGAGGGAAAGAACATGATTCACATAACTATGGTAAAATATTCTTAATTAATTAATTAATTAAACATAAAAAAAAGATCTAGGATCTATGCTTTCATTGTCCAAAGATATCCTAGAACATTTTATATATGACACAAAAATGACACAAAATAAAACCCAAACTCTCCCTTTGACACAGACTATTGCTTATGAGTAATGTCTAGGATGGGCGGTGGGGGTGTGACAGCACAGAACCCCCAGAGATAGCTTAGCAGAGGCACTCATAGTTGATAAGAACCTTTATGAGAACAGTAGGCAGACTGAGCGCCAATATTCCCTGAGGTTGAAAACTGAAAGACTTGGCTAATGCAATATCTAATTTAGGCAGCCACACCTCTGTCACCCCATGGCAAGCAGGCAGGCGATGGGCTTTTACACGTTACAATCCAGTGCTGGCATCCTCTCAAGTGGGTGTAGCCGAAAGAAGAAATGAATAAAGTTCTAAAGGGCTTTTTTTTTTTTTTCCTTTTCTGTAGTATCATGTTGTAAGAGCTTGTGATTGGGCTGTGGGAGTGCCCTGGGCTGTATAAGTAACAGTGGAGTGTAAGTCTGAAAGGTTACAGAGCAATCCTGAATCGCACTGGGGTCTGAACAGGGTAAGGTAAGTTCCTTTCAAGTTTCCACTTCCATTCTGCTTTCAGTGGGAGGCTAGTGCCATGTGACCAGTGCCTGGAGTGCCCCCTTTCCACTCCCCATTCCCAAGGAAAGGAGCAGTCTGTTTAAAGTGTCCTAACCTGGATTTGAGTACTGACCACGTGCCACTTACTGGGTGATCTTGGACAAGGCATTTAACCTTGCTGGGTCTTGGTCTCCTTAGTAAAAAGAGGGAAATCAGATTGGTTGATATCTAAGGTCCTTTCTATCTAATAGTTTATGATTCTGTGATTCTATTTCCTATAACTTTTTGAGTGAGTTTAGCTAAAAACCTAATTTATAAATGCTTTGCCTTGTCAAAAGGTAAATAATATTAAAAGTGTCTTATTTGCCATCATCTTCCTTCCCTCCTTCCCTCCCTGCTTTTCTTTCTTTCTGTCTCTCCTTTCTGTCTCTCTTTCCTTCTTTCTGTCTCTTTCCTTCCTTCTTCCTCTTTCTTTCTTCCTATCTTTCTTTCTTTCTTTCTTTCTTTCTTTCTTTCTTTCTTTCTTTCTTTCTTTCTTCCCT
>NW_025364803.1:0-3875 GCF_016433145.1 Gracilinanus agilis | reverse complement strand
AGACGGAGAGGGAGAGGGAGAGGGAGAGGGAGAAAGAACTTACTCAGTTGGGCATGCATTTTTAAAAATAACTTAAAAAGGAACAAATTTTAAATTCCCAATTAAATACAAAAATGGAAATTCTGAAAATGAGAGTTTAATAAAATTGAAAGCAAATTTCAATAAACACTAAATCAATAAACCTAAATCACACTAAAATCAATAAACCACTGGTTAATTTGATTTGTAAAGAGAAAGAAGAAAACCAATTATCATTGCCAGAAATTAAAAGGGTAAAAGCACCACCACTGAGGATAAAATTAAAGGAATTATTAGGAACTATTTTGCCCAATTATATGCTGATAAAATTGACAGTGTAAATGAAATGGATGAATATTTACAAAAAAATACAGATTGTTCAGATTAATAGAAGAAGAAGTCGAATACTTGAATAGCCCTATCTTGGAAAAAGAAATTGAAGAAGCCAGCAATTTTTCCCTAAGAAAAATTCCTCAGAATCAGATGGATTTATACGTCATTTTTACCAAATATTTAAACAATTTTAGACAATTAATTCTAATACTAAATAAAGTATTTTGAAAAAATAGGTAAGAGAGTACTCCAGAATTCCTTCTACAACACAAATATGTTTTTGATATCTTAACCAGGGAGAACGAAGAGAAAAACTATAAACCAATTTCCCTAACAAAAAAAATTTTTAAACCCTTACCTTCCATCTTGGAATCAATACTGTGTATTGGCTCCAAGGCAGAAGAGTGGTAAGGGCTAGGCAATGGGGATCAAGTGACTTCCCAGGGTCATACAACTGGGAAGTGTCTGAGACCAGATTTGAACCTAGGACAGAGTTGCCCCCTCCCTAACAAATATTAATGCAAAATTTTAAATAAAATACTAGCAAAATTACAACAATATACTGCAAAAATTGCACACTCTGACCAGATGAGATTTATGCCAGAAATAGGGAAATAAAATTGGCTTAATATTAGGAAAAATATAAGCATAATTAATAGCATCAATTAAAAATAAATAATTAAGTGAAAATCATATTATTATCTCAATAGATTCAGAAGAAGCTTTTACCAAAATATAACATTCATTCCTATTAAAAACACAATGCAAGGGGCAGCCGGGTGGTTTAGTGGATTGAGAGCCAGGCCCAGAGATGGGAGATCCTGAGTTCAAATGTGACCTCAGACACTTCCTATCTGTGTGACCCTGGGCAAGTCACTTGACACCCCCCCCCCATTGCCTAGTCCTTACCACTTTTCTGCCTTGGAACTAATACATAGTACTGATTACTTACTGGAAGGTAAGGATTAAAAAAAAAGCTCTAGGAAAAAAATACTAAAAACTACAGTAATCAATAGAACTTTCCTTAAAATGATGAGCAGTATCTAGCTAAAACCAAGAACAAGCATTATCTATAATGAGAAAAACTATAAGCCTTCCTATTGAGATCAGGGTTAAAGTAAGGGTATCCATTATTAGCATTATTAATATTGTGCTAGAAATGCTAACTTTAGCAATAAATCAAGAAAAAGAAATTAGAGAAATCAGAATAAGCAACAAAGAAACAAAAATATCACTCTCTACAGACAATATGATGATAAACTTAGAAGAAAACTATAGAGTATCAACTTTAAAACTAATTGAGGGAGCAGCTGGGTAGCTCAGTGTATTGAGAGCCAGGCCTAGAGATGAGAGATCCTAGGTTCAAATCTGGCCTCAGACACTTCCCATCTGTGTGACCCTGGGCAAGTCACTTAACCCCCATTGCCTAGCCCTTACCACTCTTCTGCCTTAAAACCAATATACCATATTGATTCCAAGATGGAAGGTAAGGGTTTTAAATAAATAAATAATAAAAAAAAATAAAATTAATTGAAACAACTTTAACAAAATTGCAGGCTATAAAATAAATCCACATAAATCATCAGCATTCCTATATATTATTAACAAAGTCCAGCCGGAAGAAAAAGAAAGAGAAATTCCACTTAAAATAACAGCAAACAATATAAAATACTTTGGAATCTACCTGTCCACACAATCCCAAGTACTATATGAATAGAATTATAAAATATTTTTCAAAGACAGAACTAAGCACTAGAGAAATATTAATTTCTTATGGGTAGGTCAAACCAGTTTGATAAGAATTACAATTTTATCCAAATTAATTTATTTACTCAGTGACATACCAGTGAAATTATCAAAAAAAATATTTTATAGGGTTAGAAAAAATGACAAAATTCATCTGGAAGAACAAAAGGTCAATAATATCAATGGAATCAATAAAAAAAACTGAAGGAAAGTAGGCTAGATTTCAATCTATATTACAAAGCAGAAATCATCAAAATGATTTGATGTTAGCTAAGAAAATAGAGTGGTAGATCAGCAGAATAGATTATGTATGCAATATACAGTAATGAATTATTATAGTAACCTGGTATGTGATAAAAACCCAAAGATCCAATCTTTGGGTACAAAAACTCACTATCAGAGGAGACTGGAAAGCTATTTTGCAGAAACTAGGTATAAATCAACATCTCACACCATATGTCAAGATAAAATCAAAGAGAGCATAGAAATTTTTACCTGTCAGATCTATGGAAAAGGGAAGAAACTATGATCAAATAAGAGAGATAGGATCACAAAAAGTAATATAGATAATTCTGATTACATTAATTTAAAAGATTTTGCACAAACAAATCCAATGCAACCAAGATTAGAAGGAAAGTAGGAAACTAGAAGGAAGGGGATATGGAGGCATGCAAATTTCTCAGATATAAAGAGAATTTAATCAAATTTATAAAAATAAGAATCATTCCCCAATTCATAAATGGGCAGGCAGTTTTCAGAAGAAGAAATCAAAGTTATATCTATGTGGAAAATGCATATTGATATAATTTATATTTTTTCTGGTATATAATTTTATTTCCCCTACTCTAATAACCATCCATTATAACATTGCTTCTATTTTCTTTTTTTTTTTTAAGAAAATGGGGAGGAAGGAGCATCTCAATAAAAGTAATTGACATCTTTTTCAAGTCATATAGTATATGCAATATTTCATATCTACAGTATGTTCTCCATGCCCCATTTTTCTCTTAGTTTCTTTTATAAAGAGAGAGTAATTGTATTCAGTTATCTTTAGGTCCTTTCACCTCTGAATATTACGGTTATATCATTTTTGAAGTATGCTTAGGCCTTTCTTTTTTTTTCTCTTCCAGACTTGTGATTTTATAAGTGTAGGGCAGAGGTATCAAATTCATAGTCTACTGGCTGTATGTGTCCTGAAAATGTCCCAAATACAGTTTCAACCAGATTAAAATGTAACTGGCAGGGATCTGTTTCTATATATTATTTTTGATAGATAGATAGATAGATAGATAGATAGATAGATAGATAGACAGACAGACATAGACATAGACATATATAGATATATAAAATCAGTGGCATAAGGAATATTGAAAAACAAACAATCCACAAGAATGTATTAAGTAGCTACTATTCAATAAACATGGGGATACACAAAATGAAAAAATCCCTGCTCTCAAGGAGCTTACATTCTAATGAGGGAGACAAGCACAAAAAATAAATATTTATAGAATTAATATAAAGAGAACACAATGATGGGGCAACTAGGTGGTTCAGTGGATAGAGAGCCAAGATGAGATGGGAGGTCATAGATTCAAATCTAACTTCAGATATTTCCTTTAAGACCTAGACTACCAATGGACTTTCGTTTTTCTCTATGGACCTATTTTGCCTTAATAATAAAATTTGTTTATAAAGTTATCTTTCTCACAGCAACCAGGTGAAGTAGGTATATATATCTATATAGATATATAGATATATAGATATAGATATAGATATAG
>NW_025364802.1:0-3351 GCF_016433145.1 Gracilinanus agilis | reverse complement strand
ATATATACTTATATATAAAGTAAAAATGAGGTTTTATATTATATATATATATAAAGTAAAAAGTGAGGGGGAGCATTCTGTGCATAGGGGCAGCTTGTCTCAAAGCAGACCTCCTCATCCCTCTCCTCCTAAATTAACTCTTTCTTTTTTCAGCTTCCAGTTTTTGCCATTGACATCACAGTTCTCTCATTCTCTAAATCTCCTACCTTCATCCCAAACCCTCTTCCATGTTCAATTAGTTACCAAGTCTGATACACAGAACGATACTTTGGGGGTTATATGACCAAGGGCTCAAGCCAGGGCAAGTCAGAATGTGTTCCTTGTGTCTCAGCCCTTCGCTTTCCATGAAGTAAAATGAACTTGACATAAGCATCTAGCACAGCCTTCAAGAAGAAAATTAATCACATTATATAGCAATGGGGTGCATGTGTGCGTGTGTGCATGCACGTGGAGACATTGTCTGACTTATGTGTGTGAGTTTCTATCCTTTTTAAACTCCAGCTGAGAGCACCTCTTTCTTCCCTAGTCCTGCCTCTACCCATTACTCTAGCACACTCTCCAAGTTCCAGCTAACATTGCACCTCTAGCCAAAGCCTTTCTGGATTTCCATTAATCCAAGTGCCTTCCCTCTATTGATCGTTTCCATTTTATCCCATCTGTAGTTAGTTTGTACATGCTGTCTTCCCCATTAGACTGTGAGCTCTTTGAGAACAATGACTATCTTTTACCTTTTTTGTAGCTCTGTCACTTAACATAGTTATGACTTACATAGTAGGCACTTAATAAAGATTTATTGACTGAATGGCTGATTTGAGGTTCTCCTAGTCTCTAGGTTCCTCTGATTTGGGATTTTAAAAGGATTTTGAGGTCATCTAGTTACCAAGAGTTTTTATTGATTATGATCTGAATCCCTTAGGTATTCTGGAGAAGACTATGGACTCTTTCCTAGAAAAAATATTTTAGGAATGATAAGAATATAGGAATGGGAATTGGAATAGAAATTATAAGAAATGCTAAGTTCTGTTAGAAATTAGTGAAAATAAAGCAATTACTCTTTTTTCCTTTCCAAGTTCATGGGCCTCCCTGAACTCTACAGGCCCAAGAACTCTAGGTTAAGAACTTCTAATATAGTTCATTCTCTTCGTTTCTCGAATAAGAAGACTGAGACACAAAAAAGTTAATCAAAAGATCATAAAGTACTATTATTTTGGTTGTCCCCTCCCCACCCCCATGGGAGGAGAGTGCTCAGAATTAGTTCTTTTTTTAAAAGCCATTAAAAGTCATTAAGAATTAATTGGCTTCAGAGATTAGAGGGATTAGAGACTTAGCCTGATTTCCTCAGTATAAAAAATCACGAAAAGCTTTAGCACCTCCTTGATGCTTGATCTCATAGTCATGAGTAACGGAAAACCACATTCAGCTGAAACTTCACTGAATATTCTTGTTGGATGAGTTTCCCTTGCAATATAGGACTGAGAAAATCTCCCTTTGTCAACTGTAAAATGGGCTTCCAATCTCACCAAAGAGGAAACTAGCCTGGTCAGCATTCACTGGCAGTTCCTTCATCTGTGCCTCCAAATCTATGACCCTTTCCCCCACACCCTGCCACTTCTGACTGTTGCTGCTGCTGCTACTGTTGTCATTTATGTGTTTCTTTGTTTGTTTTTAATTTTATTCAAAAACATTTTATGTTCCCAATTCCATGTAATAGCAATTTTCAACATACGTTTTCTAAAATTATCAATTCCAGATTGCCTCCCTTCTTCCCTTTCCTCCCCACTCTCAGAGTCAGTAGGCAATTTGATCTGGGTTATACATATTTTATCATGCAAAACATACTTCTATATTATTTAATGTTGTAAGAGAATATTCATATGGAACCCAAACCCCAAAATAAAGCCATAAATAAATGAATGTGAAAGTCTGCTTTGAGCTACATCTGACTCCAAGAGTTATCTCTCTGGAGGTCGATAGCATTCTTCGTCATAAGTCCTGCAGAATTGTCCCAGATCATTGCTTTTGTTTGTTTTTTAGGGACCGAGTCTACCTATGTCAACCAGGTTGGAAGTACAGTGCTGATTCATGAGCCCAGCCCCATTGATTGACCTTGAAGCTTTGATATGCTGTTTCCTATCTGGACCTCTTTGTCCTAACTTAAAGAGCCTTCTCACCCAGACCCCTACCCCCACCTCCAGAGCACTATATTGGTGATGAAATTTAGGGTAGACCCTCAAATGGCTTTGGTCCTACTGCAGTTCAGGACTCCAGAGCTCAAGGGAGCTACCAGCTTCAGCCTGCTCTTTAACAGAAATTATAGGAAGATATCACTACACCCAGCTACTTCTACCTCTTCTAATGCATTCTGCACTGTGCCAAAAAAATAATAACAACTTAGATCATATCACTGGCTACTCAAGAATCTATGAAGACTCCCTCCTGTTTGGATGATTAAATCAAAAATCTTTGGTCATTCAAAGTCCCTCAATAATTTGTTTATTTATCTCATTTCATCCTTCTAGAATCAGGACAGTCTCTGTGCTGTTGGCATTTCACACACGCACACACATCTCATCTCTTGCCTTGGTCTGTGTTCCACCCTCTATCTGGAATGTCCACCCCCTTCCTCTTCAATATTTTAAATTCTATACTTCCTTTAAGATTGCTTTACTCAAGGGCCACTTCTTCCACAAAGTTTTCCCAGACTTTTCTCACTCAACACTAATATGTTCCTTACTCTGAATTACTTCAGTAAATATTTTTCAATCATTCATTTGTTTATTCATCCAACTGAATTTGTTGGACACCTCCTACATACAAAGAACCATGGGGAATAAAACAATAAAACACTTCAAAGCTCTCAAAATCAGACTTTAGAGCAGCAGAGATAACAGACCTTCCTGGCATAATTCTTGATGTTGTTGTTCAACTGACTTTTCTTGATCCCATTTAGGCTTTTTTGGCAAAGATACTGAAGTGGTTTGTCATTTTCTTCTTCAATTCATTTTACATATGAGAAAACTGAGGAAAACAGGGTTAAGTAGCTTGCCCAAGGTCATACAGTTAAGAAGAGCCTGGGGCCAGATTTGAACTCATGTCTTCCTAACTCCAAACCTGACAGTCTATACACTCCACCACCTAGATATCATAGACAACTTCTTACAAAGCAGCATATGATAACATAGGCATTACTACTATTGAAGTTCAAAGAAAACTTCCTCATGGAATAATTAGGGCAGGCTTCATGGATAAAGAAGTCTTAAAAAATCAGTAAGATATCAAAAAACAACAAGGAGGAGGAGAAGGAGAAGGAGAAGGAGAAGAAGAAGAAGAAGAAGAAGAAGAAGAAGAAGA
>NW_025364801.1:0-4093 GCF_016433145.1 Gracilinanus agilis | reverse complement strand
AGAGATACCCTCCCTGAATCTGAACACAGGTCCTCTGAGTGTTCCTTATGGGGAACAGGAGGGAGGTGTATGCCTGGCCTTCAGGACTGCCAGCCACCTCCTTCCTTCTCTCAGCAGAGGACATCAGAGGGGATCCTGGATCAGCCACTTTCTCTGTGACTGTTTCTGAGGATCCAAACCTATGAGGTTGGGTGGGAGGGCTGGGAATGAGGTGGCAGATGGAAGAGGATGGGGAATGGGGTTGGACCTCTTGTGGCTAGAAATCTTTTAGGAAATTCTTCCTTGTGCCTAGGCAAAAGCTAAGGAAAATACAAACTACCTGGACATCAATACAAAGTAAACATTCCCTGGGCTCCAGAAGCTAAGTTTCCAAAGGAGAATAGTGGCCCCTGAGGGAGCCTGGAGATGGGGGTGGGGAGGGCCTCAAGGCTTTGGGTTTTAAAATATTGTGGCCTGGGGAACTGCATCCCCCAGCATGCCCCAGGGGTCCCTCCTTCCTACTTTTGATGTGGGATTGGTCTTGAATGGACCAATCCCATTGTGGGGGAGTAACCCTGCCCCCTACTTCCTGAGGTGAAATTGGTCTTCAGTTTTACCAGTCCCATGCTAGCAAGGGGCCATGCCCCTACTTCCAGGCACATGGTTGGTCTATATAAGGACGAATCCTGCGCCTAGGAGAAAACTTTGAATCTAAGAGGATTTAAAGGCTGGGAGAGCCTAGTGAGTTTCTGGCTGCTGGAGCTCTGATTTTCCTTCAATTAGTTTTACAGTTAAAAAAAATGTTTTTAATCATTTCAGGACACAGACTGACATCCAGCATTCAGGTACGGGAACAGTGATTTCCTCATTGTTGGCTGAACTGGATTAGAGAAAGACTGGTATGGCAAAAGAAGCCAAAACCAGGACTGGGCTAGGAGGTTTGGTGGCAGAAATGTCCTGAGAGTGGAGAGTGAAGTGATGATTTCCTGAGGCATCCTTCCACCAATGATGGAGGAGAGATGGACACTAGGGAGCACTGCAGAGTCACTGGGAGCAAAAAGTATGGGCAGGACTCCCAGGTGGGTACTTCTCTGCCCAGTTTTGATTAATTTAAGAAAAGATATTTTACCCTCTGGCTAAAATCCCTGGAGGAGGTGAAGGCAGGGAGAGAGGAAGTATAAATGTAAAGACCAGGAGAGAGAAGGAGTTAAAGAGAAGGGCCAGAGAAAGACAACAGACAGAGAGGTAAAGACTAGAGGCAGAGAGAGATGAACATAAAAGACAGAAAGACAAGAGAGAAAGAGAAAGATAAGAGACAAAGAGATAAAAAGGAAAGCAGTGAAGAGAAAGAGGCAGAGGCATGAAACAGAGTGAGAAAAAGTCAAGAGAGAGAGGGGAAATTGGGGGACAGAGAGAGTGAGAAAGGGAGGGAGGAGAGGAGGGAGAGGAGAGTTTTCTAAATAATTGGAAATATTTTTTAATTTTAATTAATTAATTTAAAGTTTTCCCCCCATAGTTCTGTGATTCATGTTCTTTGCCTCCCCTCCACCCTAATCCCTCCAGAAGCCAACAAGCAATTTCATTTGTTTCTACATGTATCACTGATGTGGAGATGAAAATTAATATTCAATAACTATTATATTTTATAAAGTTTTATTAATAAACATAAAAAACTAGAATGAAAAGGTGCTAAACTAACTTCAACCGCACTCTTGAAGAATAGATGAAGAGGAAGGTGCTACAGAACTTATAAAACAATAACGTGAGCACACAAACAGAGAGGCTCAGGAGAGATTACAAGGAATTTTGGGAAATACTAAGGGCCTTCTGGGGGATGAAGTCCAAGGTTCACATTCTCCATTTATACATACCTCCTGTGATCCTCTGAGAGACCAGTCTCCCCAGTGGATGATGAAAACATAACTTATAAATTACAATAATTTGTGGATAAAAGGAAAAGAGAACAAAATCAATGATTGCTGTATTGACAAAAAGCCGATTAGGGGGCAGTCCCCTTTGGCATAAAAGTGTACATTCAAAACAAATGTTTTCAAACCCCCGTAGTTCAATTTCACACCCCAGAGTTCAGCCTGGATCTTGTGCAGCGTGTAGTCTCTGCAGGCATCTTCATGGCACCTTCTCCAAACACGTTCGTTTTCTGGATTCTGGGAGGTAGCAAGTTTCTTATGGTAAAATTGCTCAAATTCAAATCAAAGTTCACAACAATAACATAGTCTTCCCTGAGGTGGATAATAACACAGAGATCATTCAGGGATGAATGGCTGAGTTGTGAGTTATATGAATCAATTTGCAAAAGAAATTAAAAACAACAAAAAAAATCCAAATAAAAGAGAAAAAATAACTTGTGGATGATATATAAAATATCAAAGTCTTATGTCTAAAAAAATCTAAGTAAAGGAAAAATAAACCTATAATAGGTCCTTAAATCAGGGCCAATTAAAGTGATTTATGTAATTATGCACTTATCAGGTCTACAGAAATTTTGCCCCACTATGAAAGATAGAAAAGGGACTGGATTATAGGAGCCAGAATGGTAGCCAAAGTGAGATGCTTGATGGGGCCCGGAGAAGTCTGGCCTCTGACATATGTCAAAACAGCTGCAACCTCAAACCCCAAACAAGTTCAAATCCCCTTGACTTGGCTCAAAATTACATCAGCCCCACTAGCATTGGTTGTTCTCTTTGCCCTTGTGCGCTATGCAGGTTTGCTTTGTGCTTCTTTGGCACTGTGCGATGGCTCTTTTTATATTCCTTCTTCTGGAATCAGATAGAATCATTAAGCAAAGGTCCATAATTTTTAAAAACAACCAATGGCATTATTCTATAGTTTAAAGCTTTTGGGGGTATGCATTAATATTAGAACAAATGTACTTTAAGCTTATATTAGTACAAACTCTAAAAAAGATTAATATTGATTATATGTACTTCAAAGTACTCAAATACTATATTGCAAATACAAGGGGAAAATAATTTAAAATGTTTTAAAAATCAAAAATACATAGCTTAGAATCATTGACACTCTATCAGTCAAAAAGAGCTAGAATACAAAGGTTCCTCACCAAAAATGAAACCCGTTTCCTTTTTAAACTTGGTCATGATCCACTGTGTGAGTGCAAATGATTTTCACAAAATAACAGATTTATAAAAATAGTAGTACAGTAGATAATGCAAATTCAAAGAAAGTACCAAATTCCCCAAAATTCACAATAGCCCAGTTATTGACAATACCAAACAAACCCATGTTTATATAGGCTTCACATGAGTTTATATATAGCCACTTGCTGTGTGATATTTTTAAAAACTATGAACTGATGTATACTTGTCACAAATTCTACAGGTATAGCAATTCTTTCTTGCAAAACCTTTGCAGTTGCTGCTGAAAACCCATTTTCGGTCTATAACATCACCAAGAATGTAGATCCTTCTGGTGGAAGGGTAGAATAAGCTGAAGAGTTAAAACTATTAAATCATCCAGAAGCCATTTGCTACCTGGGGAATGCTCCCTCTTGGGAGTCTTCTAGGGGTACCACACCCTAGGAACACCTTCCCAGCTCCTCTAGTATGAGACTGCTATGTCTCATCCATTACATTTTTACAAATGTGGAGGTGGGGACATAAAATAGTGCCATTGCACTTCACTTCAGCTACAAAATGGACCCTTTAAAACGATTGAGATATTTAACTCATAAAATTCTCCAAAGGTTGTATACAAGTTGTAACCAGTTTTGATGGAGTCCATCCATCATCTTATATATGTCAATTAACAAAGGCAAAAAGGAAGAAAAGGCTGTAATAAGCAACATGTGACCTCAATAGTTGAGGTGACAAATCCAGGATATATAAGACTTATGGGCTTTTTACAACTGAAAAAAAATTGTGTGTAAGATGTTCATGGGCTTTCACAATGATATGTTTTTCAATATAGTGGTTAGGGAAGAGTACAAATAAAAAAAATCATATAATAAAGTAGATATTAGATTATTACAGATAAACTTAAAAAAATTAAACCTTAAAGAAATCAGCAAATACAATAATATAAGCAAACAAGCAGTGCAGTGTAAGAAGGAAAAATTTAAGTATTTATAGATATATAT
>NW_025364800.1:0-5426 GCF_016433145.1 Gracilinanus agilis | reverse complement strand
TCTCTTCCCATTCACATGTTCCTGTACATTGCTTCAGAGTGGGGGAAGGAGAAATAATTGTTCATATATATCTAGTCACAGGGGACAAGGCATGGCGCCATCAGGATGGAGTGACACATATTCCAAAGGTCAAGGCTTTTAGTCATTAATCAACCCTTTAATTCCTCAGAGCTAGGGAAGAGAAGAGAGTGGAGCTAGGGAGGCTGGGTAAAACTCTATAAACAGGGAAGGAAAGGCAGTAGAAGGTTGCTAAAAGAGTCAGAATAAAAACTGATATTTACATAAATTTATGATACCCCTTCCCCACAAACAAAATGTGAGATCACTTTATTTCTTTTTCTTTTTCTTATCATGGAAACACCTTACCATACTGGTTATTGTTATAAGAGTACAGTCATACAAGATCAAAACCCCAAAGTAAAACTGTAAATACACTGATGTGAAAGATTGTATGCTTTTGATCCTTATCCATCTGACTCCAATAGTTCTTTCTCTGGAGGTGGATAGCATTCTGCATCATTATCCCAAAACACTGCATTGCTGAGAGTAGCCAAGTTTTCACAGTTCATACAATATTCTACAATATTTCTGTTACTGTGTACAGTGTTCTCTTGGTTCTGCTCATTTAGTTCTAAAACAGTGATGGGCAAACTACGGCCCCCTGAAATGTTCTATCCTGCAGTACAACATTATTCCTAATCTGACGAATATGAGTAGGATACAATACAATGGAACTTCGAAAGAGTTGCCTTAGAAACCAACTGACAGATGAGCATTTCCTTTCCTTTGGCCCCCTCTTTAAAAAGTTTGCCCATCACTGTTTTAAAATCATCCTATTTGTACCAATAATATTCCATCACCAACATGTCTCACAATTTGTTTAGTCATTCCCAAATTGCAGGACATCTCTTTAATTTCCAACTCTTTGTCACTGTAAAAAGAGCTGCTATAGGTATTTTTGTACAAGTAGGTATTTTCTCCTTTTTCATGAGATGATGTTATTTCAATGAATCTTCCTTGGTCAATGCAGTCCCTTTGAATCTCCTTGCCAGCATGAACTTAGACTTGTCCTCTTTTACAGATCTTTAGAAGTTGTATCCTTTTTTATGATCTTGCAACTCTTCTGCTCAAGAAGTGTCAATGGCTCTCTATGATCTTTGTGCTAAAATACAGAAGCCTCTCTTGTGGTATTTGAAGCTCTTCATAGTTCGGCTCCAGCCTATCCATGATGATTGATTACTTCTCCTTCTGTTCACTATTGGGAGACCTGGAAAGCTATTTAACATTTCATTGACTTAGGCTTCAAGACTAAAACCTCAGCTACACCTGCCTATGTGTACTGGTAGATGGAGTTTATTTATCAGATAATTTTGAATCTTAGTAATTCATAGTTTAGTCCCCATCCCATTTCCTCCCTATAGTCTATGATCAAGGCGACTGGCTTTGTTTGCTGTATGTGACAATTTATCTCTCATCTCTAGGTCTTTGCATAGGTTGTTCCCAATGTTTCAAATAACCTTCCTATTAACTTTACCTAACCTTTACCTCTTTGTTCTCTTCATAGTCCAACTCTACTGCAACCTCCTTTAAAAGGCCTTCTCAGATTCCCCTGGTTGTTAGTGTCTGCTCTGTACTGACGATATAGATTGGGGGAGGGCTAGGTGTTTTTTTTTTACCTTTATCTCATTTTCAATAGTCAAAGATGTTGGCTTCCAAACACTTCACTAAATAGGAGAGAAGGAGGAGATATCCCCTAGCAGTCTAAAGGGGAGAGAAAATGGTAATCAATGGTAGAGTACTTGATGTTCCTGTTTGTCATCACTGTGTGTCTCATTAGTAAGAACTACCACCATTCAAAAGAACTTATGCCTTACAATCTACACAAGATAAGCCAGATGGATGAAGAATGTCTATTGTTCAGACTGGGACATATAGGTGGTTGGCCCATCCATTGAGTTAGAATACCAAATACATAGAACACTGAAGAAGGACAATGAGATGGGTCTAGAATTGAACCAGTGGAACAGAGCAGATTGCATTGTATTTGGGATCTTGGGCAGAGCTCTGAATGATCCTTTGTTTGTCCTTCTATCAGTGTGTCAAACTCAAATAGAAATGGATTCCTAAAGGCCACATATTGACTTAGAAAACAAACAAACAAAGAATAACATTTTCTCATTTGCCTCCCTTGGGAATCTGAAGTCTGCCATCCAAGGAGCAGAACATAACATACATTATCTTTATGAAAATGTACAATTGCGAGTCTTCAGACCCCTGTAAAACAGTGACAAATTATTTGTGAGTTTGTTGATGCATGAAGTATTATCCCATTGAAGGGATGAGGGAATTGAGGCTTATAGAATTTTAGTGATATTATCAAAGATTGTATAGGTAGGAAATGGCAGAGTGAGGCTTTGAACTCGTATTATCCTACTCGATCTGCTATTCTTTCTTTCTGAACTTATTCTCTTTTTCCCCATCTGTAATAGCAGACTCTGATCCAGAGGGCTAGAAGCCAAACCCTTAGTCAGTCTATATATATATAGCCTGGGACTGAGTGGCCCACCCCCCTGAGCATTTTCTCTTCTGTGCTGCCAACATGGCTTATCTCTTTCCTCCCCCCAAAAATGATTGATTTCCACATCTTCAGTCAACAAAAATTTCTTTTAATTGCTTTGATGTGTCAGCTATGTTAAACACTGGGAGAACAAAGAATGATATGACAGTCCCTGCCCTCAAAGAGTTCACATTCCAATGGAGTAAATAACATGCAAGCAATTATGCACATGCAAGATATATGCAGGAAAAAGAAAGGTGAACTTAGCAGGAAGGCAGTAATCAAATCCAATTGAGGCAGATGTTACAATAGAAAGAGACCTGGCTTTGAAGGTAGGTGATCTAGGTTTGGATCCTAGTTCTGGCATTTATTTCCTATTTGATCTTCAGAAATTCACTCAACTTCTTTGTGCCTCAGTCTCCATATATGCAAAATGAAGGATTAGAACCCCAAATCTATGATCCTGTAAAATGAACATAACTGTTGCTTCCAAAAAGGTCAGACAACTGATGGCCCCAACTCTATTCCCCATCCCTGAGTCTCTGCAGGCCAAAACTCCATTCCTTCGCCTTAGCTACTCTCCATGTATTGGTTATCCCTATCAGAATGTAAGTCCCTTGAAGGAAAGGAATGTCTCACACACACGTGTGTGTGTGTGTGTGTGTGTGTGTGTGTGTGTGTTTATATTCTGGGTTCCTGGCACAGAATTGGTGCCCAATTAGTACTTTTTTCAATAATTGTAAGATTTTCTTTTATTTGTTTGACTAGAATCTCCAATCTTCCCATCAAGAAACCCTTTGACTATATGATGATAACTATAGTCTTCTCATAATAACATTTTCAATACATAAAATAAAATATTTAAGATTACAAAGGAAATTATGTTAGAATGTAGTTCTACCTACACACACACATATATATATATAATACCTCTACATATATGTAAACATATACATAGGTAAATACATACAAATACATATCCATACATATATGCCCATTTTTAATTCCAAGGACTCTGGGTTAAACATCTCTGCTCTAGGAGGTCATAACTGGTGGGAAAAGCATAGCATATCTGAAGATAGCAAAATGGAAAAACTTACAATTAGAGTGAAATATATAAGAAAATCACACCAGTGGACAGAAGGTTAGAGCTAGAAAAAGGAAGCTCTACATTGAGATTCTGCTTCAGACACATTCTAAATAGGTGATTCAAGGAAGCCATTTAATTTCTTTTGAAACTTGAACTTCAGTTTCACCATCTGTTAAAACAAGGAGGTTGGCTTACAATGTCTCTAAGGTTCTTTCCAGCACTATCCCAATGATCCTATGTCTTCAAGCCTCAGTGTGATCGCCTGTAAAGTTGGGGAAGGTCTAGATGGCCTCTCTTCCAGCTCTGCAGTGTTATCATATGATAATCTTATTCCTCGAGTTTGTCTAGGACTAATCCACCCTTTGGTGGCATTTGCAGTAGAGATTACTGAAGAGATTTAAGGTCACTCTTGGAATAGTATTAAGAAGTAGCCAACATAAAGAAATACAAGTGATTCCTAAACTTTGACAGTCAGCTGTTCTGGAAGTTGACTGGAAAGAGGAAGGACATGATTCTAAGGATTATTGTCAGGGCAACTGGTTGAACTGTTTCATTTGATGGTGAACAAATTGAGGCTGGAGGTGTGAAGGGTTTCTCCCAGGACCACACAGGTAACAAATAGGACAGAATTTAACCTTGACTTTCTTGAAGCCTAGAGAAAGTCAGAATTGGTTAATTTGCATGTGTATATGGATGAGCACACACATGTGTGTACATATACATATGTGTATGTGTATGTATGCATGGCTGCCACAAGGCAATGAGCTAGAGAATTCCATGTAGTGAAACTTTCATCATTCTCACCACACATCCTGGATGTAATCAACTAGAGAAATGAATGGAATTATTTTTCTTAATGTCAAGCAGAAGGCCATGTGCCATCATCCCAGAGACTAGGTTTCTCTGATTACTCACCACTAAAGCTGGTTAATTGGGCACTTGGTAATCTGGAATGTCATTGAACTCAAAGGCTGTTTGTGTGATGGAAAAGATAACCATTCCCACTGGGAAACAGAATGGTCTGGTTTCTAGTCTCTGTTCTACAACTTATCATGCCTCAAGTAAGCAGGTGACAATCATGTGTCTACTCTTTGTAGCATGGTGAATGGAAGATGTGCATATTATCTCCATTTTATTGATGAGAAGATTGAGGCCCAGAGTAGTTCCATGACATTTGCAAAGTTATGGCAACCAAAATTATAAATTTATAAATGGAAGGGACCTCAGAAGTTATCCAGTTGAACCATATCATTTTACTAATGAAAAAACAAAAAACAAAAAACAAAACAAAAAAAAAACTGAGGCCCAAGGAGGTTGAGGGATTTTCCCAGGATCACACAAGTAGTATTATTTGTAAAGACCTTAGAGGTCATCTACTTTGACTTCCTCAGTTTTCAGATGAAGATAGTGAGATTCATGGCAGTTAATCTTGTCTAGGGTGATATAATCAGGAAGTATCGGACAGAATTGGGTTTTGAGTCTTTACAACTCTGAATCTAGATTTATTCATGAGGGATTCACATTTTTCTGGGGGCAGAGTGGGCAGAGAACACAAGAAATATGGAAGAAATAAGTAGCATACTACAATATAGGATGCAATAGTGGCCAAGGCATGTGAGCCAGAGTGCTTCGCCCCTTTATTTATGAGGATATTAACATAATTCCCCACCACCACATATCTGTTTTTTTCATATGTAAAAGGAGGGGTGGCTTTATATGATCCATCCATCCATCTATCTATCTATCTATCTATCTATCTATCTATCTATCTATCTATCT
>NW_025364799.1:0-2677 GCF_016433145.1 Gracilinanus agilis | reverse complement strand
CTTCTCCTTCTTCTTCTTCTTCTTCTTCTTCTTCTTCTTCTTCTTCTTCTTCTTCTTCTTCTTCTTCTCTTCCTCCTCCTTTTCCCATCTTTCTTCTTCTTCCTCTCCTCATCTCTCTCCCATTTCCTCTTCTCTTATTCCTCCCCTTTCTCCATCTCTTTCTCCTTCCTCCTTTTCCCTTCCTTTTCTCCCCCATCTTCTCCCCCCGCTCTCCATCTCCTTCCTCACAAATATTTACCAGTGCCTTAAGATTTACAAATCATTTGTGGTAAAATGGGGACACTAATGCATTGTCGGTAGAGTTGTGGACTGATCCAACCATTATGGAGAGCAATTTGGAGCTAAGCCCAAAGGGCTATAAAACTGTGCCTACTCTTTGATCTGGTAATACCACTATTAGGTCTGTGTCCCAAAGGGATAAAAATAAAGGGGAAAGTACCTCCCTGTGCAAAAATATTCATAGAAGCCTTTTTTTTTTGTAGTGCTAAAGAATTGGAAACGGAGGGGATGTCCATCCACTGGGAAATGGCTGAACAAATTGTGGTACGTGTCGGTGATGGAATTCTGTTGTGTCATAAGAAAAGATGAGCAGGAGGATTTCAGAAAAAGCTAGAAAAGCCCTCCATGAACTGATGCAGAGCGAAATAAGCAGAACTGGGAGAACATTGTAGACAGTAAAATCAATATTGTATGATGATCCACTGTGAAAAACTTAGCTATTCTCTGCAATGCAATGATCTGGAACAATCCAGAAAGACTTACAACAGGGAATGCTATTCCCCATCCAGAGAAAGAACTGCTGGTTGTCCTTCACATCAGTGTATCTTTGGCTTTATTTGGGGGGTTTGCTTATGTATGAGTCTGCTCTGATAACAATGACCAATGTTTGTTTTGCATGATAATAAAAATAAAATTAAAAAAAAATAAAAAAAGATTTACAAATCCCTTTACAAATACTGTCTTCTTTGATCCTCACAACAACACTCAGAGGTAGGATGCTATTATTATACCCATTTTATAGATGAACAAACTGAGGCTGAAAAATGTGAAATCAATTCACCCATAATGGCAGAATTTCAACTCAGGTTTTCCTAACTGCAACACATAGCTTCCTTCATTCTCTTCCTTCTTCTTCCTCCTCTCCCTTTTACACTTCCTCTTTCCTACCTTCCTTCACTCTGTGGCTCGGTTTACCTTTCTAGTTTTCATCACTGCCCAGAGTCTCTGGACCTCACCACTGATGCCCTTGGCAATGGATAAAGTCAGAAGGCATCCAGATTTGAATAGGGGGACTCAGATGTGGAAAAAAGCCAGAGGGGCCAGATGTTCACAGGCCAGGGAATGGGAGCCAGGTGTTGAGGGTTGGGGTGGGGAGGTGAGGGAGCAGCCAAAGATTCCTCAGGAACCCACTCTGCCCTCTAGCTGACCCCCTCCTCCAGCTGGATTATAGAACCACAAGGTTTAAAGCTGGAGGGAGACTTAGAGATCATCTACTCCAAACCCTTTATTTTACACATAAGGAAACTGAGGCCCAATGTGGGGAAGGGATCCCCAGATCACACATGTGACAGAATGAAAAACTTGAAAGCAGGTGTCCTGAGTCTATCTGTGGTGCTCATTACAGGTCCTGATTGGGGCGGTCAGGGGGCGAGGATATGTGTGTGGGAGGATTTCTGCTCTTAGCTCAGAGCCCCCATCTCCATGGGCCACAGCCATGGCCCTCCCTCCTATCTTGGACCCCTCAGTCAGGAGCTCTGATTCGGCCGCTGACCTTGGACACATCTCCAGTAGGCATTCTGAGGAGCCTGGCTCTGTCGGCATCCTAGGGCCGGTGTGAATGGGGACAAGATAGTCCTTTCCTGATTTGCCCCAGACTCTGAGCTTATGAACTAAGGAGGTTGGACCCACTGAGCTATTGAGAACCCCCCCTCCATTGATGTGTCCTGCAGCCATGCCCTGCTTTGATCACGTTCACCATCATCTGTGGACCTAGGTGAGGGCAGCCAAGAGAAGGCTGGGCGCGGAAGCCATCTCCCACCTCTGGTACTGTCTCATCCTCTTAGCCTCACCCCATAAAGGAAGAAGAGTCTCTGAAGCAGCTCTCTGAAGAGAACACTGGAGGAGGCAGTGTGGTGCAGGAGCCCTGACTTTGGACCTGAGCCCAATCCCAACCTTGTGACTGGCTGAGTGACTGGGAGTGGGTCTCCTCGCTTCTTGGTGCCTCAGTTTCCTCATCTTAAAATAAGATGACACGAGGCTCCTCCTGGCTCTAGATTTAGGCTCCCCACCTCAAAGTATGATTGAAATGGAAGCTTATTACGATATTATTTCCCACCCTGCCCCCCACCCCAGACACTACAGGAACTCTGCTGCCCTCTGCATGTGGGGCCCTCCAACCCCAGACTGAGTTGCCCTCCAGACTCCATACCCAGCCTCACAGCATCTCTTGTTTGGGGCTGAGGCACTGACAGGGCCCAGGTGGCTGCTCGGAAGAAACAAAGCCTGCTGAGAGATAAGCACCTGCTTGCAACTCCCTGGGCGGCTAGACTGCCCTCCCAGCTGGAAACAGTCCCTCCTCCTGCAGCCAGCCCACAGGCTTGGAAATCCAGCCCTGGCAGGCCAAGAGGCCACAGAGCCTCTCTCTCTCTCTCTCTCTCTCTCTCTCTCTCTCTCTCTC
>NW_025364798.1:0-5706 GCF_016433145.1 Gracilinanus agilis | reverse complement strand
ACAATAAAATATACAACTAAGAAGTACAAAAGTGAAAGCAATAAGAGCATATATAAGCCAAGAATATATCTCCAAATCGGGGAAGACACCAACTCATGGGTTCACAAGACTGGGGGGGTCCCTTTATAGCCACTCAGAGTCCTGACTGGGAAGGTCCAGAGCAGAGAGCATCCTCTCCACCAATGAGACTCCAGAGGGCTGAGGGCTTTGTAAGGAACTTTATGGGGGTCGTAGACAAAAGGGCTTTGGGCCAGTATGCCAGTATGCTTACATAACCTGGCTAATCTTGGCAAGGAATGGGGTGAGTGGGATTAAAGCTAAAGATGTTGAGCTAAACAATTTTGGGTCTGAGAATCTTCCCAAGAGAGGGGTCCAACCATCCCTGAAAGATGCATGGGACTATTTAGAGTTTTTTGGGATGGGTGAGTTCCCAGAAAATGTCAGCATATGAACAGTTAGACATCCACCTGGGGCTTGGTCGGGGTCCCAGAAGGTATCCTCCCTCACACCCATCCTTGAACCAATACCACGGGGTCATATCTAGGTCCAGAGTTAGGCCTATGCCTGTATAAGCTTTCCAAATTCATATATGAATCTTTCAGTGGCATATGAAAGTTGGCTCCTCATTTCTTTGATTCTAAGTATTGGCCAAGTGGAAAGTTATATCAAAATTTATTTAATAAACTATTAAACATTTACCTTGAAGGTGCTATGGATCTAACTACAGAAACAAATCAAAACTTGTTTTAAGGAATTTATATTCTTTTGGGGATGAAGTCAGTGATACAAAATAGAACATATATTCAAATAAGTATAATGTAAAATAATTTGTAGATAGAGACCACAAAATGGAAGGTCATGAAATATGTCATTTCGATGAAATTCACTCTGACGTCTGACAAAGATTTTGAGTTGCATAGATGAATACATAGTATATACAAAACTCTGGAATCTTAATTTATAATGCTCTGGAATTCCTTCCCCAGGGCTGACTTTCTGCCCTGATTTATGATTTAGCAAGTTCAAACTCATATTGCCACTATATATAACTTATTCCAGATAAGAAAATTCAGAAAGTAGTTCATATTTTATATAAACTGCCACCATCCCCATTTTCTTGTCTTCTATCCAATGACTACCTACAAATATTCTTTTAGTTTTCCACTGCACCTAAATATCCATCTCTTTCTCTGACTCTGGGTATCATAATCAAATAAAAGCTACCATCACTTTTTTTTATTTAAAACCCTTATCATCTTTCTTATCAATGCTAAGACAGAAGAGCTGGAAGAACTAAGCAATTGGGAGTAAGAAATTTGCCCAGAGTCACATAGTTAGAAAAGATTTGAGACCAAATTTGAATCCAACTCCTCCTGACTCCAATCCTGACAGTCTATCTATTGTGTTACCTAGCTGCCCCCTACTAGCGCTTCTAGAAAGGGTATAGTACATTTTTCCCTGGTTATCACTTCATAGAACTTGCTATTCCCCACTTTAAAAATGTAATATCTTTAAGAGTAAAGGCTGGGTTACTTTTTTTAATTGTACAAAGGGTTTAATTCAGCACATAACATGATAAATAATTTTCTTTCATTCATTAATTCAGACATAGTCTGGAGTCTGAATAAAAAATAAGATAAATATTCAGTTAAAAGTTAAAGAGTTTTTGTTAGTCAATTTAAACTGTAACATATAGTAACAAAGAATATTATGAAACAAGGCTTGAAACTTAGGTACAAACCAGATTATGAAAAAAAGTCAAGCTAGATAGTTTATGTTTTAGCCCAGAAGCTATAGGAAATCACTGAAGATTTTTAAACAGGAAAGTGATATGTTTAAACTTGTCCCCTGGAAGATTATTTTGTCAGCTGTTTGGAAAATGATTTGTTGAGGGAAGAGGCTACATAAGGGGAAACCAATTAGGAGATTATTAATGTAGAAGAGATGACAGTGATGGAGGGCATGAACAAAAGTGATAATTGAGTAACTGAAATGAAAGGGACAGATGGGAGATTTTATGGAGGTAGAAATGATTGGTGGATAATTTTGGCAACTGATTGGATGGACATGAGGTCAGGATGTCTCTGAGGTTATGGACCTGGATGACAGATGATGATAATGTCTCTTTAGGATAGAAATGGAGAAATAAGTTTGGAGCACAGATAAACTGTTAAATTTTTGACATACCAAGTTTGAGATGACTACATCACATACTGGGGATATTCAGAATGAAATTAATTAATGATATATGGCTATAATTCAGGAGAGAGATTAATTAATGAATGGATAAAATACATTTTTCAACATTATACTATATGTAAGGATATATAAGCAAGCAAAATGTTCTCTCCTGGAAAGAACTATTTTGCTTTCTTATAAGAGGAGAGAGAACACATTAAAAAAGAGATAGAAAAGTAAAAAAAATACACACACATTGGGTGTTGTTTAAATTCATGGAAAAGTGACATGGGTATATTATTCCAGGAAAGTTAAGGCTCTCTTCTATCAAAAACAAAGTGCCAGAGTCACTGTGGTAGAGTTCAGAATTTGCTTGGAAATGGTTGGTACAATGCAAGGAACATAATTTGGAAGTGACTGAGAAGAAAGTGAAAGGGAGATTTGGAATGTATTTGGAATAATAAATAAATATATATAATAAGCAGCATAGAGGTAAAAACTGAATCCATGAGATTTTTTGAGATTAACAAAAGACAAAAAATGACACCACCTATGGTAATGGAATAAAATATGGATAATGAGTTTCCAAAGTTTATGGAGAAGTCATGATCTGAAAAACAGAAAGTTAACTGATAAATAAAAATATCTTGGAAAAACAGAGAGGAGTATAAAAGAGGAGAGAAAAATCAATGGTGTATCAAAGACTATAAAAAAGAAAAGGACTCAGAAAAGGCCATTATACTTAGTTATAAAAAATATTGACCCAAGATGCTAAAGAAAATATTATGAAATATGCTTCCTTTTTTCCTTTCAGCAGAAAATTGTGGGAACTACTGAATAACTGAATATGAAGTGCACTGTCAGAGAAGTTATTTGGGTCAGGTATCTTGATTATTCATTTTTATTTTCCCAAAGGTGAGTTCAGTCTTAGGGGGAAGTGAGAAATTACTACATTTGAAAGTTAAACATTTTCAATAAAAGAAACTTTTCCAAAAGTCCAAATGTGGGCATACTTCAAAAAAAGATATAAATTATATATTGAACTCTGAACTAATTGCAAAACACAATCATTGTGAACTGAGAGTATTTTCAGTAGAGGTAGGTTAAGAAGTAAAAATGTAATGCTGCAAGACTTCTTCCAATGGTGCATAGAAGAATAGGACTATGAAAGGAAACAGCAAATGGTCAGGGTGGTCCAGGGCATAAGATTGACAGGGAGTGAATATGAAAGAAATATAGGATATGATAATCAAGTGTAGAGGTATACCTTTATTTCTTTCAGTTAAGTATTCAATCAAGATTTTGAAGGATGGAAAGTGAAATAAGAGTAGGAATATGAGAGGAGGGGATCAGAGATGAATGGAAAAGAGAAAACTAAGATCTGAGAGAGAAATTTGAAAGTTCAGAGTCATAGAAGCAGAAAAGATGTGGATGGTGGTGAGGTCTTAAGCATATGCTATTTGTGTGATTTTGTGCAAGTAACTTCAATAGTTTGTGTTCATTTCTTCGTCAGTAAAGTGAGAGAATATAGTTGCTAAGGACACTTTCAGTACTTATAAATGAGATTAAATTTCTGGGGGGAAATCTTAGACATTTCTGGATAGGGAAAGTCTAATGGAAATGTCAGGTAAGGAAAAGCACTCTGGAACTTATCAGCTATGCAACTTCCCACACATACAGTAAAATAAGGAGAATAAATAAACAATCTTACAAATCTTTTCCAGATATGTCACTCTGGATAACCTAAGTATAGGAAGCATAGGAATCAGTGCTAAGGAAGGAAAATAGTCATCTGATGCAAATTATTTAGAAAAAAATAAACTCATTTTAAGTATGTAATTTTATTGTTGTTTTTTTTTTTAGCAAATTTACTTATTTAGAGCTTCCTAACTCTAATGTCACTAAGTCATTTTAATTTTCTGTGCTTTACTTTCCTGATTTCTAAAAATAGTGTTGGGTTGCCTGGCATTCTAAAGTACTTTCACCTCTAAATTTGTAAGTCTATGATTCTATGACCTAATTCTGAACTTAGGTGGGGGGCGGGGCGGGAGGGGGGAGAAAAAAAAAACTATGCAAGTAACTTTTTTTGGTCCATTAAGCTACCTCCTTTCATGCAAGTTGCTTTATTAGATAGCATTATAAAACAGCTTAAAGATTCTAGATAGTTTTCTCATATAATAAAAATGAGAACATTGCTATGTTTGGACTGGCCAAAGCTTATTTTTGTCTTATTTAATTTCTATACAAAATAAGAATAAAATGATTCCAGACAACATATGCCAAGCCATTTATTTGTTTTCTCATTATGTTAAAATGACTCTGCCTTCAATCTTATGCTGATAACATCACCTGAGGAATGTTAAAATCACTTACTAACACCCGGTCTGTCATGTCTCTTGGATGAATTACTATATGTGATTACAGTGACATGATCATTCTGTTATAATGTCATTACATAGACTAAGTAGTTTTGGATATTGAATATTGTCCTTTATGAGAGGACACTGTCACATATCAATGTCATCAAATTCTTTCTGTTAAGGAACAAGTACAACAATTTGTGTTCTCATATAACAGCAAAACTATCAATCTGTGAAGCACCTACTAACTAACCATAAAACCTCTAATATGCCTGAAGACTTAATTAAAGCATAGAGGAATATATCAGTGCAGAAAGCTCTCAATATGGTGGCTATTTTAAGAGTACCAAATAGATGTAGCTGCCACGTTCCATGATCTCAACATTAAAAGGTCATGGAAATATGTTATTTTCATCCTTTCCACCTTTCTTTTGGTTTCCTTTAATGCAAGATTATTAATAGTCACTCTAAATACAAACTAAATTCTACAAATAAAATTATTATACTTAAGATTCAATTATTCATTAATAATTTAATAACAACATATAAAGTCTCCATGTGAGAGACCCTTGAAGCTGATATTACAAATGGAATAATCCCTTTCATTTTCTCTTTGTATCCTGAGTTTTCTTCTGTTATTACCTGCTACAAGAAATATTTCTTGATCTCATTAGTTAAGTGTATTATCTCATTCATGAATTATTAGTATTTTCAGACATGTTTTTTATTCTCCCTATACCTCACATAGAATGTAAGCTCTTTGAAAGAAAGAATGGTTTTATTTCCTCAAAATACCTGAATGAGTGATGTGAATAGAAAACAAGTTCAGAATTAATGCCTCATGGTGTTTTGGGATCAATAGCAGTTCAAATTCAGTTTTCTGAAAGAATTCACCGAGTTGAAACTTAAGTATAGGAAATCCAATTTTGATTTTTCTCCCATACATTCTTATGAAGAGATGAGTATCATGGGAATTTCTATTACAATTTTAAAGACAAGGAGAGTTGGATTAAAGACACTTCCTTTGGATCTTTCAATTTGGCACTGAAAAAAAATCACAAATAATTCATTTATGATTTTGTCACCTCTACATATTTCTTTCTTTCTTTCTTTCTTTCTTTCTTTCTTTCTTTCTTTCTTTCTTTCTTTCTTTCTTTCTTTCTTTCTT
>NW_025364797.1:0-6004 GCF_016433145.1 Gracilinanus agilis | reverse complement strand
TCCTCCTCCTCCTCCTCCTCCTCCTCCTTCTTCCTTCTTCTTCTGACATTGAAAAGCTTTGGGGATACAAATATGAAAAAGAAAGTACCTGCCCCCAAGGAGCAGTGAAGACAGTACCCAGAAGGGCATGCCTGGACATGAAGAATCCAAAAAAGGGCAACCAAGTTTCAAAAGAAGGATCTTCGTTGTACCACTTTGGTCCCTAGGGAAAAGCTGTTCCTACAAAGCATTCACCTCACAAAGTTCCCCTTCCTGTACTGATGTAATTTTAGATCTATTTCTGTCTTCCCTCTTGGTTGCCTTTGTTTCTGCTTCTCTGTTTCTCTGTTGGGTCAATCTGGTTCCTTGCAACTTGGTCCCAAGTATATATGTACAGATACACCAGGATGCATGTGCATATGCAAACACACATACACATGTACATATATATGTATACATAAGTATTTTGTAAATTGTAAAGTTCCGAGGAGAGGTAAGTTATTATCTAAATAAATGTACAGAGAAGTAGCTTGTGCCCCCTTCGACACACATTTTCCCACAGAGTGATTTGCCTTTTAATTGATCAGAATGGCTAATGTCCTCATTGGTGGTGACCCACCTTCCCTCCAGCTGCATTTCCTCGGGCTCAGGATACCATCACAATATATCATTTATGAGATGATTTAGACAAAAAGGCCCAAACGAAAACTGATCTTAGAGCTTTCCTGCATTGCTTGTGCTTGCTGGGCTCTGGGAGACGGTGTGTGGGAGCAATCAAGTCACAAACTCTGAGGAAGACAAACACCTGTAAACACCCACCCACACGTTCAAATGATAAGGCAGGGGGAGAGGTGTCAGGCAAATGCCACCACCTGCTGCCGGCATCCCCTGTGGCTTTCCATACTTCATCTTCTCTGGCAAAGTAGCTCACAGTTCACCACAAGTCCTGACCCTCCCTTCACCCCCTTCGACAATCCGTACATGGAGATCTCCATAAAGTACCACTAGGTTTTCAGGCAGAAGATCTGGGTTCAAATCTTGCCTCTGCCACTTGGACAATAGATATACTTCTGGATTAGGAGTCAGAGGAGCTAGTTTTCAATCCTGATTATCACATGCTTTACTCATCTAGGCTTGATTTTCTTCACTTATTAAATGGCCTGCTGCCAAATGGCCTGGTAGTATGTTGCCCAGATGCTTTTGCCTCTATCTCCACTGTATCTATAATTTTAAATGAAGAAGTATCACACTAGGTTATGACTGTGTGAGCTTTGGTTGAGGCAGCTGGGGTCCTTGCCAGATTTCATCCTGGTAAAGGGGTCATTTCGTCCAAAAGTGGACTGTTTTCAAAGAATCATATTAGTTCTAAAATGATGATCTTGTTATGATCTTTTGCCATGTGCCAATATTCTGTTTCCTTTCTGGAAGGAACCTCAGTGCCCTTGAGAACTTTTGATCGATTCCTCTCTTCTTCAGTTGCTCCTACAGAGAAGCATCTTGGAGAGCTTCTCTTCTGGTACAAATGGCAGCCCTGGTTAGTCAATGGGGAATCAGGCATGCCATTACAGCCTGGGTACCAATTTACTAACCAGTTCTTCAGCATCTTGATGTTTTGACACTCATCAGGAATTCTCAGAAATAAAAACCAATATATGAAAATGAGTAATGGAAGTAGAAGAGTAAATAGAAGTATCATATACTAATTTTTTTAAATCTTTACCTTCCATCTTGGAGTCAATACTGTGTATAGCTCCAGTGCAGAAGAGTGGTAAGGGTAGGCAATGGAGGTCAAGTGACTTGCCCAGGGTCACACAGCTGGGAAGTGTCTGAGGCCGGATTTGAACCTAGGACCTCCCATCCCTAAGCCTGGCTCTCAATTCACTGAGCTACCCAGCTGCCCCCCCCCATATACTAACTTTTAAGTCAACTACAGTATGACTTTGATATATTGACATCACTTAAGGATATTAGCCTGAATAAACAAGATCCTGGGGCAAAAAACAACTTGGTATATTGTACTAAATGATGGATAGATGGTGGATGGATGACATTAATTCATACTTTCACCTTGATATACAGGTGACATAATGGATAGATCACTGAACTTGGAGTCACAAAGACCTGAATTTAAATCCTCCCTCAGACATTTAATATCAATATAAATAGATGGGCAAGTCACTTGAAGATCTCTCAGCCTTAGTTTCCTCATTTGTAAAATGAGAGTAATAACACTATTTACTTCACAGGAATGTTGCAAAGATTGATAGCTTAACACATATAAAGTACTTTGCAAGTCTGAAAGAGCTATACAAGTACTATTATCATATAAAGAGAAATGGATAAGCACAAAACAGCAGCAAGACTTCTATCCTTACAATTCCCTGGTGCTGAGGAACAAATGAAAATATACACTTGGTTTCCCCATATCCAAATTAATTACAATTGTCTTTTGAACATAGTAGAGCAGGAAAAATGCTGAATTTAGAATCAAATACCAATTCTATCACTTATGATGGTGGGTAAATCGCTTTATGCCTTTGTGCCTCAGTTTCCTCCTCTATAAGAGGTTGTCATATAAGTACCATTGAGCTCTAAACTTAAGGTCTTCATGCATACACGTATTGCCTCTTTCTTCTTCCTCCTCTAAAGTGCTACTCTGATGCTTCCCTCTGACAGAAATAATTTGTTGCTTGAAACTCAAACCAGTAGATTATGAACTCTGGAAGGTCCCAACAAGCTGGAGAGGCTTTGAGTGTGATCTGGTGATGGGCCAGGAGTCTGACATTGCATGACTAACTCAGCTTGGAGCAGTGGGACTCTCTTCATTCTCTAAGAGATGGTCTCTAATTGGTGAAGATTTCTGGTCACCATTTAGGACAACGTAATTAGGGATGTTGCAATCTACACAGGGTAAAGCCAGTAACCAAGCCAATGAAATAAAGATCCTTTGAAGATGAAGTATCATCTCATCAATACAGTTATTTTCCAACTCATCAGTCCTTGAATCAGAATCTTTGAATGCTAAATCAATGTGAACAATGCCCAGTGCCTCTCCAGTGAAATAAACGTTGCAGTATTCTAACATTATTTGGGAGCACTTTCAACTCTATTTTACCAATTGAAATAAAATTTTCTCAAACTGATTATCTGTACTGATAAAACGTTGATGAGAAATGAATTGGGTTCTGGCATCAGTCTGTAGACAGTATTTCTCTAAACCGTATTGATGGGGTGGTTGGGTATTTTTATTTTTTGACCACATACAAAGAGGAAATGCCAGAGTTTCATTACTTTTTCAAGGTAGCCCAAACTTATTTTAGACACTTCCTTTGTGATATCCTTCCCTCTACAATTCCTCTAAATAATGCTTTCTTTCATTTCCCCAGGCTGTGAAGGACACCGGAGGTAAATTATATTTTTAGTTCATCAGGGAATGATGTTGAAAACATGAGCTAATTTTAGCTGATTTTGTGTGTGTGTATATTAGACGATGGTCTCCCAGAATTTGTTTTTAGTTGTCTTTGTTAATTATGAAGCAGGTATGTTAGAATTTTCAGAATTGATGATGATGTCTATTAGCTCCTTGGTTTATAATAATTAAAACCCTGAAATCAAATATTCTCCACACAAAGCTATATTTCTCGCCTCTTCCATCTTAGCACTGAACTCTATTTCTGAACAGTGACAGTGGGGAAGGGGAATTAGTTCAAATAGTGCACAATTGTTGAATATATCTAGAATGTTCAAGTAACATGAGGATCAGGTGAAATAAATGGGAATATTTATGGAGAAGAGAAGGCTTGGATGTTGGGGCATGATGGTTGTCTTTAAGTATATGAAAGGCTATTCTGAAAAGGAGAGACAAAACTTCTTTATGGGTCTGGGAGGAAGAACAAGGAGCAATGGGAGAGAAGTGATAGAGATATATTTAAATTCAATGTCAGGAAAAATATTTTAATGGTTGTAACTGACTAAAGTGGAATGGGCTGTTTGGAGATGGAATAATGTTTCCCCTTGGATATCTTCAGCCAGTGTCTAGATGACTAGTAATGGGGGGTGTTATAATGGGGATTCCTACCAGGGATGAACTGGACTTGGAATCCTGAGTCTCCGCCAAAGTTCTCGAATTCTGTTACTCTGTGATTATAGTCAATTATTTTGACTCATCCCTTTATTAATTTATTTTTAGTAAAATATCCAGTATAAAATGGCATTTTGTCATTTGTTTTCTCTCTAGAAAGTGACTTTCCTGAGGTCTGCCACTGTCTCAGCCACCTCAATTAAATCCTTGAATTTCACTTATTTATAAAGGGTGTTTGGAGTTCTGGTCTTGCAATCTTGAAGACCTGAGCTCAAATATTGTCTCAGATAATTATTATCTCTGTGACCCTGGGTGAGTCATTTCATCTCCTTTAGCCTCAGGAAGTCACCTAACTTCTGTTTAGCTTAGTTTCATTAACTGTAAAATGAGGACAATTTTAAAACTTATCTCATAGGGCTGTTGTGAATGAGATAATGTTTGTAAAGTGCGGTGCAAATCTTAAAACTTTATATGAATGTTAACCATCATTATTGTTTATCATCATCATCATCATCATCATCATCATCATCATCATCATTATTATTATTATTATAGTAGCTGTAATTCCTTATCATTATTCCAACTATCTAGCTGACAAATACAGATGGAAATGACTTTGGGATGTATCACCAGTGTAAAGGCAAAAATAGTTCAAAATGAAAGAAACTATTGTCGGTAGCATGGAGGGGTAATGGATTCTATTGTGGTGTTGGTGGAATCATAAGTCGATACAGTCTTTATGGCGTCAAAAATGATAGTCAATTAGAGCTCAAGACTGATCTTGTCTTTTGATTCAGTAATCCCACTAGTAGGACTTATAGCCCAACAGTGTTATGGGATGGGGAAAAGGGCCAATATATACAAAAATAGTCATTGCAGTCTCATTTGTTACAGCAAAAAACTGGAAGCAGCCCATATGTCCAATCATTGGGCAAAGGCAAAATAAATTGTGGTGTATCAATATAATGGAATATTATGGCACCATAAAAATGACAGATATGAAGAATACCAAGAAATATGGTCAGACTTACAAGAAGTGATTCAGAGAAAAGCAAGTAGAATAAAAACAGCATAAACACTGACAATGATTTTATGTACAAATAATAGCAACAGCCCATCATGCAAGTACACAGAGAGATCAGATAAGATTGCTAGTATATAGAAAATACTATATTATTTTCTTGGAATTTAAGAAATTCTTTCATTAGAATCAGGCAGGTAATAATCATTGAGTAAGTACTTATTACATGCCAGGCATACACTAAGCATTTATGACATAAAGAAAGACAAAAGCAAAAGCAAAACCCAAATAGGTGCTCCCTCAGGGAACATCTACTCCAATGGTGGAGAAAGCATGTTAGATAACTAGTTACATCTAAGATACATGCAGGATAGATAGTTGTAAAGGGGAAGCATTAACAACTGAGAAGAAAACCATTTGTTTAGAATTTATAGCTTTATTCATGACTTGACTTCATTTTTGGTTTGATTCTTTTTATCAGAGTTGTTATTGAGCTTATAATTCAGGTGGATCCAATTCCATCCAAGAAGTATTTATTAAGTGCTGACTGTGTGTGCCAGGCTTTGGGAATACAAAGATAAAACAAAAACAAAACAAAACAAAACAAAAAACCAGTCTCTGCCTTCAAGGAGCTTATATTCTACTGGTGACCTCAACTATTAAACAGATAAATAAAGATAATATAATTAGTGTATAGTTAGAAAATCTTGTACCTTTGGACTTCATCTGCCAGCATTACTTTCCCTATGCCCCCACATTTGCATCTTCATGTATTGTGTATAAGTTCTGTAACTCCGTCTCTCTCTCTTCCTCTCTCTTCCTCTCTCTCTGCCTTTCTCTCTCTCTCTCTCTCTCTCTCTCTCTCTCTCTCTCTCTCTCTCTCTCTCTCTTGCTCTCGCTCTCTCTCTCCCTTTCTCTCACTC
>NW_025364796.1:0-8682 GCF_016433145.1 Gracilinanus agilis | reverse complement strand
TCCTTCCTTCCTTCCTTCCTTCCTTCCTTCCTTCCTTCCTTCCTTCCTTCCTCCTTTCCTCCCTTCCAGATCTAGAAAAAAACTCAAATGAAAGAATGTAATCATACATTTAGAATAAGTAAGGGTATCAGAAATCATCTAAACCAATTCCCTTATTTTACCAATGATCACACCAATGTCTAGGAAGATGAGATGACTTTCATCAAGTCCTACAAGGGGATAAGCTCCAGAGATCTGATTCAAACTCAGGACTTTTGACTGTACAATCCGTCTACTTTCTAAGAAGGCAGTGAAAGCTTATGGGCTCTGGAGTCAGAGGACCTGATTACAAACCCCACTTGTCATGCTTACTCCCTTGTGGTTGTGGTGAAGTCCCCCAGCCTCAGTGTTCTTGTCTCTATACAGGAGAGGGCTTGGACTAAAAGGCCCTAAAACCATGTTCCATTGGTCTTTCTTCACTTTGCTGAATCCTTCTGAGGAACGTGCCTGCCTGCCGCCTTTTCTTTCCATGAGAAGGATGAAGGATGGAACCTATTTACAGTTGGGCTAGGGTTAATTGGATAGTGCTGCAGTGTTTACCAACTAGGGGAAAACAGCAAGGCTTTTATTGGTTGTCTGGGACAATATTTGAGGACTGGAATTCATTTGATAAATGCTCTTTGATTTAAAATTGTCTACACACATCCATGTTTATATGTATACACACCCTATATATTTATATATACATATCACATATCACCATATGTTTATAGATATGTCATATAGATCTATCACCATATGTTAATAATACACATCACATATTCTATATCACCTGTTAACGTATGGGGAATAGATGATGTTTTGGCATAAAAGTCCCAGTAAAAAATGCACGTACCCAGGGGCTTCTAGTAATTAGCTTTCTCAGTCAGTCATCCTAATCAGAGCATGCTGTTAATATTTGTCCTTCCTAAACAATAGATACAACTCATTATAAAAAAAAAGTTATAGACGGGCAGAACGATAAGCAAAATTACATCCTTTTGATCCGATGAAAACATTCATTAGGTAATTGGGTCATTTTCCCCTACAGCAAGCAGTGTACAAGCCATCAGAGCTAAGTCTTCCTTTGAAAGGATTTTGAAGGAACATGGGGCATCTTTTTGAAGGTGGTTTTCAGAATACATGCTTTTAGGATCATTTTGCAAGGCCTGATGGACGGGCAGCCCTTCCCATCAACAGGCACATGTGTTCTGTGAATAATTAGTGCTCGAGATGCAGACCCTCATTTAAAAGCCACAGTACTACCACCACCTTTGGTCTCTGGTGGAAACTGGCATTCTTCCTTGGAATAGCCCGGAGGTAGGAGGATTAGGCCATCTGGCAGCCTGGAGTGAATCATTTTGGGTGGGACTTAATGTACATTTGTTCCTTGTTGTCTGTGAACTAGAAAATATGAAGTGAGGTGGTTAATAAGTCCATTGTCATTCGTAGAGCTTGTCTATTTGGGACATTGAACAAATTGCAAAAGGCTTGCCCTGTAGGAACTTGAACAAAGCAGGGCTGAGGGTATAAAATTAATAGGCTCTTGGAATACCATGTACTGAGAACTGCTAGCAATGATTGCAATTTGATTGCATTTGATTGGAATGGTGAGTGAATGAGGAATAATATTTTTTCTTAAAAAATAAAATTAATGGGCTCTTTGTGATTGTTTTTGCACATATTTGATTAACTGGCAAAGGAAGACTGGGAGAAAAATGCATATGCAAACTAAGGCATTTCACACCATTCTATCTTGTTTAACAGAGTATGATACTAGAGTTCTTGAGGATGTTAAGTACTGAAGAGAAAAAGGAATTTGACCAAGGTTCCATAGCTAGGAATTTGGAGCAGATCATAATTCCCCATAGTGCTCTTTTCACCACACAATTCCAGGGGTTAATGTAGTTGATAAGAAAGAATGTAGGTATAAGAATATGTTGATATGTGCTGAAGGAATGGGGGCAGAATTGCAGTGGAAACTAAGAACCTAACTGACTAAATTGGAAGAGACAGAAAAGGCAGGAGGGTAGGTGGAGGGGTAAAAGGGGAGGAAATAATTACAAGTATCATTTGATCTTTACAACAGCCTTATGAGATAAGTGCTATTATTTCCATTTTATAAATAGAGAAACTGAGGCAGAGAGATGTTCAGTGACTTGCCTCAGGTCATATGGGTAGCAATTAGTCAGTGTCTTGAAACTGGATTTGAACTCATTTTTCCATACCTTACCAAGCCCTGTAACACTATATTTACGGAACCAACTGGCAACAAGTTAAATAAATTTCAGTTATATTCTTTCTTGTTGAAATTGCATGTTGGATGGTCAGTTGATCAATGTAAAGTGCTATGCAAACTTAAAGTGCTATATGAATATCAGCTATTATTATTAATAATTGATAACACTCTTCGAGGCAGCTTTGATGGTGTAGGATTGCAATAACTAGGACCACTGCATCCTTAAGAAACCATTTCTTTCACATGATAATGCCCAGTCAAATGGCATTAACTGGCAAAGGAAGGCTAGGCATATAAAAGTAGAAAAGGAGGTGAAAACAAATGAAAAAGAGAGACATAAACAGTGTAGAAGCCAATGAAACCATGAGGCTGAAAAATATGAGTTGAGTTTGGGGTCTCCTTCTACGACTTTTAGGCAATTGCTGCCCAGAGCAATGATACTCACAGTTAAGACCAGCATATTGATCTCTATGTTCTCTTCTGTGTTCTTTGGTCAAGTTTTCATCAAAAGAGGTCTGATTTAAGACTATTCTTATTTAATTACTCCAAATTCCAAAGCAAAAGAGTGGCAAGGGCTAGGCAATGAATGAGGATTAAGTGACTTGACCAGGGTCACAAGTTTGGCTAGAAGAGGCTGTGAAGGTATTTTTTTTTTAAATAAAGCCCTTACCTTCTGTCTTGGAGACAATACTGAGTATTGGCTCCTAGACAGAAGAGTGGTAAGGGTAGGCAATGGGGGTCAAGTGACTTGCCCAGGGTCACACAGCTAGGAAGTGTCTGAGGTCAGATTTGAACCTAGAACCTCCCATCTCTAGGCCTGGCTCTCAATCCACTGAGCCACCCAGCTGCCCCCGTGGTTTACTATTCAACTAGGACTAACACTGAGCCAATCTCATTTCTGTTTTATTAGTATAATACCCAGGAAAGCAGTCAGAACTCTCATCCATGGAATATGGAGACTATTAGAAAACCCTCTAAGATCATGGATTATTGACAAAATGTGCAAATTTTCTTTAGGATTTTTTTAAAGTCCAGACTGTATTTTTCAGAGGGGATTTTAATATTCTACTCGGCACACTTAAATGGATCATCATAATTAGTAGCAGAATTGTATAGCTCTGGATGCTTTTTACAGTAGAATGTATTAACATCATAGAAATGACAAACGGTAATTTTTTCTTCTCAAATCACTGAGGCAATTTGCTGATTTTTGATAAATTTCAAAGTCTGATTTTTTCCCCTTTGATTTGTGCCAATTGAGGTACAGAGATGCTACTTTAAAAATCCATCTTTTTCAAGGAAACAGGTTTTTTGGAGAATACCTGACTGATAACAACGCAGGGAGTCATGGGGAAAGGGGAAGAAGGGAAAGAATGCAGTGGGTGCTGGGGGCTCAGAGAGGGATAGGAAAACAATAGAGGAATTTTCTTTCTGCATAAGCTTTAGTAGTCTCAAGCCCACAAAAAATAAAGCAGAGAAGAAGTAAATAACCATGGGGAAATTCAGTCATGTTTGGGAGGCCAGCCAGCACTTTGCAAGTCATTATTCGGAAGGTTAAAGACTTCATTTCATCTTTTCTTCCCTATTATTATCTTGCCTTATTTTACTTCTGTTGTAAAGTGCTCAAACTTCCTCAAATGTGCTTCAGCAATATTCTACTATTTTTGGGCCCTTGACACTAACAGAGCTTGTGTTTTGAAAGCAAAAGGAGAATTCTGCCTCTCAGATGTGATCTTAGTGACCCATTGCATCATCCACAAAGTAAAATATGTAATCACGGATAACATGAAGCTTCCTGCATTTTCTCACTTGTACACATCAACCTAATTGGCTGCTTTTTTTGCTTTAAAAGTAAAAGGAGATAGCCAACATCTTTTGAGAACAGAGGGATCCTGGAATGAGCAAAGACAATTAAAAAGTTTAAAACTTCTTAAACTTCAGATTTTTCACTTTAAAATATGATAATAGGTCTACATTTTCAGAAATTATCAAACCACTTGAAGTTCTTGGCAACCCATTCAAAGGTCAAGGGTCTGTGACAGCAATATAATGTTGCATTTAAAACTCTTGGGAAATGGGAGCAAGCTGCCTTTACTAATGACATTTTGATTAATTCCTTTTTCGTAAGTTGGTCATAGAACTCAGCTCATTTTATCTAGAAGATAATAGGGAAAACATTCTTTAAAACTGATAAGTAAAAGTAGAATGTTTTAAATGGTCAGCTTAAAATATAATACTTTTGGTGAAGCATGGAAATAATTAGAAGCATTTTTCAAATGTCACTTCTTTCATCCCACCCCATTTGGTAGGTTAGTAAAATTAAGCCTTTCAGAGGGCCTTGCCTTTTCATTTAAAACACCATGAGTTTGCTGGGTTTTAGTTTGGTTAATTGGAGACCGTGTGGTTGTATAAGGGCAAATTGAATTCAAACAACAGTTGGAATTGAAGGAAAATTCTGTTTTCAGCAGAAGCAATCTGAGAGGGGCCAAGAAAATTCTCCTGTGTATTAATTAACTCCATCCACAGAGGAGATTTCATGGTAGTACAGCTGCCCCTAGAGGTTGGAGCCAATGGTTGTAGTATGGCTCTTGGCAAAGTCCTTGCAGAAGGAGCCTATGTTTTCTTCAGCTGCCAAGAATGCTTTCTCTTTTATCAGAACTGGATGGATGAAACATTCAGTTATCTGAGGTCTCTTCTGATTGGATCATGGTTTTATAGCTACAAGTTCAGTCTCTGTATTTCTTCACTAGGTTTTTTTTCTGATGATGCCCAGACGAAGTCTGGGGAGAAAGTAGATTATTTTATTTGTCTGTAAGAATCTGTTTTTTTTTCTTCTTTAAACACTTACCTTCCGTCTTAGAATCAATTTTAAGTGTTGGTACCAAGGCAGAAAAGCAGTAAGGGCCAAGCAGTGGAAATTAAATGACTTGCTCAGGGTTAAACAGCTAGGAAATGTCTGAGGTCAGATTCGAAGCTTCCATCCTTAGGTCTGGTTCTCTATCCACTGAGCCACCTAGCTGCCCCCTCAAGAATCTTTTAAATAAAAGGAGTAAAAGGTTTCCTTGATTTTAGTAGCTGAATGAAGATATGCCCAGAAATAGACATGACCATTGGTATGCACACTTATGGATTTATAAATACACACTGTATATAATTGCCACACTCATGGAGAGCAATGGGTCCATTGCCCATGATGCTAGAGTGTCAAATGGAGCACTCTTGTGTGTACTATGAAATCTCAAAAACAACTTTATTTCAGTGAATTCGTTTAATTCTACAAAATCCCAATGAATGTTACTAAGGGGAAAAAATAGGTCCTTTGTGCCTTTGGTAACATTTAGTCTCATTGATTGCAGGACAATCAACACCTCTTTGTCCTGCGTGAAAACAACTTCAAATGGGACTGTCTGGGTAATGGCAACAATCAGTCCCCTTTTGTTCTCAGCTATTCCTAAATGAGGGGAGCCTTGCTTATTATCTGCCAATGTTCTAGGTAGAGTGTTCAGCCCAAACAGGCCTGAGTGGGAGAAAAGGAGCATTCAGTAGATCTTTGATGGAGTCATCAGCCCATACATAATAAAAAACGTTTTTGTATTTCATATAGATGAAGAAAAAATATCTCTCACTTTGATAAAACTAAAATACTGTTACTCTGCTAGATGGAATGTCAACAGTTTATTGATTCAGCATATATGGTGCTTTATTATAAATATCATATTATTCACATTATAGTATCCACTGAGACAGCTGGGTGGTACAAAGGATAGAGCTCTGGGCATATTTGAATTCAAATCAGTCTTAAACACTTAGTTGTGTTACTCTGGGCAAGGCACTTAAACTCTGTTGACTTATCTCCTCATCTATAAAAGTATGGATAATAACAGTATCTACCTCCTAGAATTATTATGAAGATCCAATGAGATTATTAATTATAAAGTGTTTAATACAGTTCTCATGAATGTTAGATATTACTAGTGTTACTCCTGTTATGAGCTCTATCACCACCACCATCACTATTACTACTATATCGCCTCCCTTATTGGTCAGATTTGTCCCTTTCATTTTAGATATCGATATTGCTACTAATATATTTAATCTAGAAGTTATTTTATTCTTGTATAATACAGAACTGACTTTCACAGATTTTTCGGGCATGGAAGGCACCTTTCTTCTTCTGGGGTAGCCAGAAATATTTCAGTTCAATTCAACAGAAACATATTAAGCACCAACAGGATTGTTATGATTTTGTAAGGAGACAGTGAGTGGACTTAAAGTACCTGGCCTGTAGTGGTGGCTTAATAAAGATTACTGAGCAGCTGATTCTTTTGCTACTTTCAAGTGTTATTACTCTATTATTATTATATGCAATATTGGTATTGAAAAGACAATTCATTGCTCTGGGGATCAGCATAGAGTCATTCTAAAGCTGTGTCATTTCCCAAATGCAACTTAGCCTATTCTTTTCCTTCTCTTAATTCTGCGTCCAACTCACCATCACTCTGCAGTGACTCTTCCAAATCTATCTAATGATATACAAAGTCGGTGAATGAGCCCTATGACAGCATAGCATAGTTGATTATTGGCCAAATATTACTTTTCCTTGTATGCATTGTTAGGCAGATTTGTTTTGAGTTAGCATCGATCTTATTGTCCAGATTTTCTAATGTTTTGGAGAGTGTTCCAATCAGTATATCATTCATAAAGAGGAACATCTGGAATACTTCATCATTTATAGGGAATCTCTCCTCCATTTGGACTTTTTTGCAAGAAATCTCCCATGACTATCGTGAATATCATTGTTGAGCTCACACCTTCTTGCCTTATGCTTTCTCTCTCCCCCATTAATCATCAGGGACCCTTTAGAGAGAATCGTTTCCAAGGCTTCATTTGGCAAAAAAAAATCAGGTTTGATCTTAACATATGCATAATAACGTCTTCTTGTGAGAAAGCAGTTAAAGCTACATTTCCCTAACAAAATCAGATTCTTTTTTAGTGCCCCACAAAGGGTAGACATGATAACATCTCATATTCATTTTCTGCTTCTGTTGGCCAAAAGTAGGATGTTAAAGACATGGCAGCCTCTTCAGAACCTTCTTTTCTTTGAATATTTCACTCAAGATCTCTCCTCTGTCTGTAGGTCATTCTTATGAAGATTTTATAATGACAAGAAAGTACGCTTCTCAGTCAGTAATTATTTTATTCTCAAGATAGATGTTTTCTGGCCTTGTTGCATGGTTGCAAATCATGGAATATTATGATCTATGAGGAATAACCTTTATAAGAGACTCAGAAGGGAATGGCTCCCCAGAGTAGCATATATAAGCCATCGCTTATGGTTATAGGGTCTTAGGATCATAGCTTTTGTGATAAAAGGCAATCTGAGAATATTTAGTCTTGTTCCTTCATTTTACATTTGAAGAAACTGAAGATACTAAGCAATTTGCCTTAGGTCACACAAGTAATAAATAGCAGAGACTGTGTTTTGAATCCAGTTCCTCTGACTCTAGGTCTAGCACTTGCTTTACTGTACCATGTATTCAAGGTATGGTTTAAGAGCTATCGATGAAAAAAAATTATGATCAAAAGAGGAAATGAATTGATTATTTGTGGAGTGGGAAGGAAAATAAATAAATAGTCCAAGTACTTTAATAATAGCCAATGATGTATGATCTAGGAGAGTAGCTTTTAGCATGTTAATGGAACTTCTATAGAGGAATTGTAGAAGAATATAGATAAGAACGGACAAATTATATCCTTTGACCTAGGATTTACCACTATTAGTTTGTATCCTAAAGTGATCAAAGAAAAGAGAAAAGAATTATATGATCTAAAATATTTATAGCTGCTCTTTTGTGATGGCAAAGAACTAGAAACTAAGGGGATATCCATCCATGTGGAATGGCTGAACAAGCTGTAGTATATGATGTAATGGAATATTATTGTGCCATCAGACGTGACAAACAAAATCATAACAACAAAACAAAACAAAACTGGAAAGGCATATGCAAAGGGAAGTGAGCAAAACCAGGAGAATGCTGAACACAATTACAATAAAGTATGATGATTTGTGTGACTTAATATTATGAACAAGGCAAGGATCCAGGACAACTCGAAGAGACTCATAATGAAAAAGGGTATCCATTGCTATAGAAGGAACAGAGTCTGAATGCAGATAAAGTACCATTCTTCACTATTTCTTCCATTAATTTTTTTCTGTGTAAGAAATATGTATCTTCTCTCGCCTGAAGAATATGGAAATATGTGATAACATAAACACAACCTATATTATATTACCTGGGGAGTAGTGGAAAGGAGGGAAAAAAGAATGAAACTGATTTTTGGACATAGTTAATGTGAGATTTTATTTCTCTTAAAGAAGCATATCTATTATAATATATATTTATAACAAATTATACATATATAAT
>NW_025364795.1:0-2361 GCF_016433145.1 Gracilinanus agilis | reverse complement strand
GAGAGAGAGAGAGAGAGAGAGAGAGAGAGAGAGAGAGAGAGGAGAAAGAAGGAGAGGGAGGGAAAAGGAGAGAGAGAGAGAGGGAGACAGACAGACAGACAGACAGATGTATAGACAGTGTAATGAATAAGGGGGGCCAGCTTGCCCCATGCAAAATATGGCAGTATGCTTTTCCATATTACAACAGTCAGATATAGGCATAGAATTAGATATAGATATAGACATAGACAAAGATACAGACACAGACATAGACATAGACATAGACATAGACATAGACATAGACATAGACACAGATAAAGGCATTGATGGTAACAATCATAGATTTAGAGTTTATATAGAATATCTACCTAACATCTTAAAGATGACAGAACTAGGATCCAGGGAGATAAAACAACTGGGCCAGAGTCACATAGTTAATAAGTGGCCCAGGTAGGATTTGAACTCTTCTCCCTGGCTTGAAATCTTTCCACCACACCAACAGAATAATGAAAGGAGTCCTGGAATAGTGGATGAAGAGCTGGTCTCAGAGTCAGGAAGTCCTGGGTTCAGGTGCCACCTCTGACACATACTTGCTCTGTGACCCTGGACAAATCACTCCACTCTTCAATAACCCAGACAACTCCATGACTAGGAGTTAGAGTTAGGTGTCTATTGCCATCGAGTCTGCCCCACATGGATGAAATCACAGGTCTAGAAGGAAAAACTGTATGATTTGTCAGATGAGCTGGATCAAGCATCCCATGATCAGTAATTCTCCTTAGAAGAGTGCTACCAAAAGTTGATATAACAAGGTATAAACTGCTTGTCCCAGGAATAAGGAAGTAATTCAGCCTAAAAATTGGAGTTAGTTATATTATGAACTGGGGCAGGCAGAAGCTTCTCCTAGACATTGTTCCCAGTCACCCAACCAAGGCATTCAGCCTTAAAAAAAAGAAAAAAAAACAATAGCAATGTCCTGGCTCTTACAGAAACATGCCAGTCTGCCGTAAACTGGAAATGTGCTCTTCTCCTTTCCTCTGCTTCTTAAAATCTTTGGCTTCCTTCAAGACGTAGCTCAAATTTCCCCTCCCAGAGGCTATTCCTCTGTCTTCGCAGTTGCTAAAGCCTTTCCCTCTAAGGTTGCCTTTCATCTACTATATCTTTGTATGTCTGTATGTGTGTGCATACACAAAATATATGAATATATGTTTATATGTGTGTGTATATATATGTATGTGTATATCCACTCAACTCTGTTTGCCTCAGTTTCCTCATCTGTAAAATCAGCTGGAGAAGGAAACTTGGCAAACTACACCAGTATCTCTGCCAGGAAGACCTCAAAAAGTGTCAGAAAGAGTCGGACATGATTAAAAAGACTGAGTGTGTGTGTGTGTGTGTGTGTATAAATATGTTGTCTCTCCTATTGAGATGGAAACTCCTTGAGGGCAAGTACCAATTTTGCCTTTCTTTTTATGCTCATCACTTTGCACAGTTCTTGGCACAGAGTGAGTGCTAAATAAAACTTCGTTGTTGAAGCCACTCTCTGTGTAGTCCCTGAAGGAGCTAAATACAGATTCCCGGTGAAGTCTGGGGTTATTCATCTCCAAATCCTTTTGGTCCTTCCCTTCTTTACTTGGTCCTCTCCTATGTAGCGAACACTCACTCAAAATGCAACCCAAACCAGCTTATCTTTATCTGGAGAAAAAAAAACTCCTTATAAAAATACATACAGCAAGTAGATAAGGTTTAAATAGAACAGGAAACTCCCAGGGGTGGAGATGCCAGTTGGCCGGGAAGCAATGAGCCAGGGGAGAGACTGAGGAGGGGAGAACATCACCATGTCTCCCGTTAAGAGAGATGGAGACATCCAGGCAAACAGCAAGTTCTCTGCTGGCAGATCACTCCATAAGTGAGTCAGTGAGCCAGACCAGGCTTCAACTACTCATGATTATACTCAGTTTGCCTTTTCTTGCCACTGGTGGAGATTTGCCCTGCCCCCTCTCCTGTCAACTGAGAGCCAAAATTCCTGGGTTTCCATTGTCCCCTGAGGCTCTTCATTCGGAAGGGGAAACTTTCCCACTAGTCTCCTTGTCAGTTAAGAACTGTACTAAAATGAAAATATCCATAGATTTGGACGTGGATTCGAATTCCAGCTTTGGTGTTTATTGCCTTCATGATCATGGGTGAATAATTTCATTTCCCTGGCCCTCAGTTTCTTACTTTGTAAATAGAGTATTGAGTTAGATAAACTCAAAAGAGAACCAAAAGACATAAAGCACAAATAGCATTGATGTTTTCTCAGTAGGAGAGAGAGAGAGAGAGAGAGAGAGAGAGAGAGAGAGAGAGAGAGAGAGAAGAAAGACAGAAAGGAATGAAGAAAGG
>NW_025364794.1:0-1872 GCF_016433145.1 Gracilinanus agilis | reverse complement strand
TGTAAATATATATTTTATATACTCACTGTACAAATGTATACACTGTGTATTCTATATACTCACTATATATATATATATATATACTCATGATATAATACATATCTATGTGTAATATAAATACTTGTGTGCAGAACATGTACCCATATACACAAAAATAGTATATATTCACAGTAAAAATATTTACTCTATATTATATATCCTCATAATAAAAATATATACCATATATACTATAATAAAAATACATATTATATAAACTTACTATATAAAAATATGCATGCTATATTTACTGCATAAATAGATAATATACTATATATAGCATATTTATCATATATATAGTATATATCAGTGATGCTAAACCTTTTAGAGATGGAGTGCCAGGCCCCGCCTCCACCCCACCCCCTAGATCAAGTGCTGTGCCAGCCCCCCACCAGAGACTGAGGGTTCCCCAGACAGGGGAGGGAAGAAGTGCTCCCCTTGGGCTGCTAGGCAGAGGGGTGGGTGATGAGAGGTGCATGTGGAGAGGGGGAGGGGAGTAGCCCTGCTGCACTCTGCTCCAGCTCTACCACCTGTGAGCCACCCACTTTCCCCCCTGTGGGCTCCCATTGGCTGCTGAGTAGAAGGACCGAGGATGTGGAAAAAATGTCCTCAGGTGCAGTGGAGAGGGGGAGGGGAGCAGCTCAGCCCCAGTCCCTCTGCCTTTCTAGTAATGAACTGGGGGTGGGGTGGCTGGAAGGGTGGCCTCATGCCCACAGAGAGTGCTCTGAGTGCCATCTTCGGCACCTGTGCCATAGGTTCATCATCACTGCTATATATTATATACAACCTATATTACTATATAAATATATTTTACTATATAAATATACTATGTATTATATAAACTCACTATGTAAATGTATACACTGTGTATTCTATATACTCACTATGTAAATATATATACCATACATGCTTATGATATAATATATATCAATATATAATACAAGCACTTATTTGTGTGCAAAACATTTTCCATATATGTACATGCATATATAAAAATAGTATATGCTCACAATAAAAATATATATTATATATACTCACTATATACATTTATATAAACATGATATAAATATATACACTATATATACTCCCTATGTATATTATATACACATATATTATAGATGCTCGCTCTATACATATATTCATGCTATATATGTGTATAGAAATATATATACTACATAGTGTTGTTATTCATCCTTCATTTTCGAAGAGGACCAATGACACCACAGGATGATATTTCGACGTGTGAGTAAATTGGATTTAAGTGAGAGAGTTGCACAAAGCAGTCAGTCTCCTTCTTTCTTCCAAAGTCATCAAAGTCCAGCAGCAAGACATGAGTCAGTGTTTGACCAGGCTCTGGACACTTTACAAAGCCGTTTTCATGACCATTGGGACGAATTGTTCTCATCTATTCATTCCGATGGTGAACCAGGGGAGCTCGATATACTCACTCTGTAAATATATGCCCACCAAATACACTCACTACATGCACATACACACATTTCTGATGTTATTGTTGAGTCATTTCAGTCACATCTGACTTTTCGTGACCCCATGAGGGGTTTTCTTGGCAGAGACACCCAATGGTTTGTGCTTCTCTTCTCCAGCTTGTTTAAAGAGGAGGAATGGAGCCAAACAGGGTTCAATGATTTGCTCAGCATCACACAGCCACGAAGAGTCTAAGGCCAGAATCAAAGAGGAGTCTTCCCGACTTCAAGCCCAGTGCTCCATCCACCTCACCACCTAGCTCTCTCTCTCTCTCTCTCTCTCTCTCTCTCTCTCTCTCTCTCTCTCTCTCTCTCACACACACACACACACACACACACACACACACACACA
>NW_025364793.1:0-5472 GCF_016433145.1 Gracilinanus agilis | reverse complement strand
GTTTATCCCTTCTAACTTTCTCAGAAGGGTTAGATAAGAGTTTTATTTCCCAATGGATAGTATAGCTACTCTTCCCTGTCCGGATTGATTACACTGAGAGTAAGGTTTGATTATTACCTCTTAATGCTCTCTTCCTCTCCTTCTTATAATAGTATTTGTCCCCTCTCCCTCCCATGCCCTCTTTGTGTGTAATAGAATATTCTATTTTCTTATTCACTCAAGTTTCTCTTGGTGTCCCCTGCTATTCACCCCCTCTTTCCCATCCCCCATGTCATCTTAGATTATTTAGTGTTCCACCCTCACCCTGTGAATTATTCTTCTCATTACTATAATAGTGAATATTATAATAGGGAATAGAGTTCACTACAGAGAGTTATACATAACATTTCTCTACATAGGAATACAGATAATTAGATCTCACTGAGGCCCTTAAAAAGACAAATTTAAAAATTATAAGCTTTCTTTCTTTCCCCTCTGTATCTCATTTACCTTTTCAGTTTTCTCTCGATTTTTGTGTTTGGATATCAAACTTTCCATTTAGCCCTGGTCTTTTCTGTGCAAATACCTGGAATTCTTCAATTTTGTTGAATGCCCATACTTTCCCCTGGAAATATATAGTCAATTTTGATGGGTAGTTGATCCATGGTTGCAGGCCCAGCTCTCTTGCCTTTCTGAATATCGTATTCCAAACCTTGCGATCTTTTAGCGTGGAGGCTGCCAGATCCTTTGTGATCCTGATTGGTGCTCCTTGATATTTGAATTGTTTCTTTCTGGCTTCTTGTAAGATTTTTTCTTTTGTTTGGAAACTCTTGAATTTGGCAATTATATTTCTGGGTGTTTTGTTATCTGGATCGAATGTAGTGGGTGTTCTATGAATCCTTTCGATGTCTATATTGCCCTCTTGTTGTAGGACTTCAGGGCAATTTTGCTGAATAATTTCTTTTAGTATGGAGTCCAGGTTTCTATTGATTTCTGGTTTTTCTGGAAGACCAATTATTCTCACGTTGTCTCTTCTAGACCGGTTTTCTTGGTCTGTCACTCTCTCATTGAGATATTTCATGTTTCCTTCTATTTTTTCAGTCTTTTGACTTTGTTTTATTTGTTCTTGTTGTCTTGAGAGATCATTAGCTTCTAATTGCTCAATTCTAGCCTTTAGGGATTGATTTTCGGCTATAATCTTTCGGTTTTCGGCTATGATCTTTTGGTTTTCGGCTGTAATCTTCTCGTTTTCGGCTGTAATCTTCTGGTTTTCAGCTATAATCTTCTGGTTTTCGCCATAATCTTCTGGTATTCCTTTTCAATCTGGTCATTTCTGTTGTTCAATTTGCTTATCAGTTCATTTGGTTTCTGGGCCTCACTTTCCATTTGCAAGATTCTACCTTTTAAACAGTTATTTTCTTGCCAGATCTCTTCCATCTTCCTCAAAATCTCAGTTTTGAAGTCTTCCATAGTTTGTGAGTTTTCCTTATTTGAGGAGGGTCCGGATGCTTGTTTGTTCTCCTCCTCTGTTTGCTCGGTTGTCTGGATTTTCTCTGTGTAAAAGTTGTTGAGTGTTAAAGACTTCTTTTTCTTGTTGTTAATCTTTCTCTTCTGAACTTCCTGAGACTGGGTAGCCATCATTAGCCCAGCAGCTTCTCAGGTTTATCCTCGTGCTCAGGGTCTGTCCGTGGTATTTTGGCTCCTGAGGTCTGAGTTCTGGTTTTTTCCAAGGTAAAGCCCCCTGGTGGACCCCTTTCTTGATCGTCTGCCGGAGGTTTCTTTACAAGTCTCAGGGCGCTGCTTCCACAGTCGTATACCTGTCTGTACTGGTTCCCCACTCAGGGTTTCAGAGCTTTAGGTGGTGGCTGTGTATGCCTCCACCCATGCCTCTGTCCGCGCCTCAGCTCTGAGCCTGTGTTCTGTGTCCTGCGTCCGTTCTCTGCGGCCTGCTCCTGTGCTCAGAGTTTGTGTGTTTTCTTTAGCTTTTTGGGGTCCTAAATCTTGCTGCTCTCAGGAACAGGCCCCAGAGCTGCCAATGACTCGATGGGTGCCCCAAACTTGCTCTATTTCTTTTTAGCTGGCTTCAGCGCTATAGGTGTTGTGTGTGGAGGGGTGGGGGTGTGGGGGTGGGGTGGTTGCTCAGCCCGCGATTTAGTGAGAGCTGTTTCACCCCTTTATAGCATGGAAATGCCTCGATTCCACGTACCTTCCACACTGTGCCCTGTTGTGGGTTTCCTATGTTTGTCTGGACTTGTTTTTATGTCCCCTTGAGGAGTTTTGTGTGTTTTGGTCAGGAGAGGTTAAGAGCTGCTTCTTACTCTGCTGCCATCTTAACCCGGAAACTTGGTTTTTTGTTTTTTGTTTTTTGTTTTTTAAAACCCTTATCTTCCATCTTGGAGTCAATACTGCGTATTGGTTCCAAGGCAAAAGAGTGGTAAGGGTAGGTAATGTGGATCAAGTGACTTGCCCAGGGTCACACAGCTGGGAAGTGTCTGAGGTAAGATCTGAACCTAGGACCTCCCATCTCTAGGCCTGCCTCTCAATCCACTGAGCTACCCAGCTGACCCCCGCAGGTAAAGGTTTTTTAAAAAAAAGACAATGAATGTTAAAAATGGTTTTCATGTAATTGGGAAAAATAAAATATTACTGAACTGAAAAAAATTATTCCATAATGTTAAAATTTTAATTAATTTAATTTAAATTAATAAAAGTCAAATTAAGATAAATTAAGATAATTAAAAGTAAAAAATTAACTCACATTTACATAGTAATTTGAAGTTTACAAAGCCTAAAACAAATGATTGGGTCTGTAAATGTTTTATTTGATTGATAAGCCAAAAATGGTCTTGGAAACCACACAATGAGACATACTGCCCTCCCCACGGTACAGAGGTAGGGGATTATTAAGGTAGAATATTTAGGTATTTTCAGAATCTGTGTCTTTTTGTTTAATTGTTTCTCTGTTACAAGATAGTTAAACATGGAGGTGGAGGAAGGAGAATATTTTCAGAAAGGACTATGACATAAAAACAAAAGGCATTGGTAATAGATTAAAAAAAATCTATTTGGCTCCCTTCATAAATGAGATTGATCACATCAGCTTTGCAGCTGATCCAGGTGGATAAACATTCATCATTAATATGGTGGCAATCAATGGGGTAGCTGTACTACATGAATCATTTGATTGCCTATGCAGACTCAGTGCTAGAGAACAAGATCCCTAAAATGCTCACGTGTGGGGGACATGCAGGTATGAGACCCCAGGCTACAGTTTCTATCACCTGGGTAGAAGTCTCCTAGTGATTTAGATTTGCTTTTCTCTTGTATTTTTCTTTTCTTATTTTATGCTGTTTCCATGGTGAATTCCTATAATGAAGGTAGACTAATCCCATCGTCCTTTGATTTTCACAGTTCCAGAGGTGATGCTTCAGTGTTTCCAGGTTTCTCCCTGAAATATAATCAAGAAAGGAAGAAGCAGCAGACGATTTGCAAATCTATGCTCAGAAGAGAAATGAATTTTGCAATTAAGGAAAGAAAATCAGGCAATAGGTCAGGTGTTAATAAGGCCTTAACTTTGCAATATCTAAATCATTCTACTCTTAAGATCTGGTAGAAACTCTCCTTTGGGCATCACACACTTATTTTCCTATCAGGCTTTAGAATTATGGTGTTATAAATTATCATCCAGAGCTATAGCCCTCATAAAATATGACCTACATAGAAAAATAAAAAAACAGCTGAGGATTTCATCAGAGCATAGATTTAGAAGAGATCTTAGAATTCTTCTAGATCAAAGATAACCTGGAATCCTTGAACTTGCATTAAAAAATATTTTTATAACTATATTTTAAAATAATTGGTTTGTCTTTTAATGGTAAGTGTTTTGGGATTTAAATATGTTACATGAATGTATTGACAAAAATGTATTTTTTTTCTCGCATTTAAAAATGATGATTCTGGGGTATCTAGGTAGCACAGCAGACAGAACACCAGACCTGGAGCTGAGAGGACTTGAGTTCAAATCTAGCCTCAAAACACTTACTAGCTGTGTGATCCTGGGTAATCGCTTAACCCTGATCACTTAACCCAGTGATGATGAACCTATGGCACAGGTGCCAGAGATGGCACATAGAGTGCTCTCTGTAGGCATTCAGCCATCCTCCCCTCTCTCCCCAGAATTCATTCTAGAAAGGAAGAGAGACTTGGGCAGAGTTGCTCCCCTCCCCCTCTCCACCACACCTGATGACATCACCTGTGCCTCTGCCCAGTAGCCCAATGGGAGCGCACAGAGGATAAGGTGGGTGGCTCACAGGCGGCAGAGCTAGAGGTGGGGCAGAGCACTCAGTCCACTCCCCTCCCCCTCTCCACAGTGCCTGATGACATTTTTTCACTTCACCTGCCACCTAGCAGTCCAATGGGAGTGCTTCTTATCTCTCCTATATGAGGTAATGGGGTGGGGGGTGTCTTGCCATCTCTAAAAGGTTTGCTGTCACCTAGCCTTTGCTTCTCTTCAGTCTTTGAACTGATGCTGAGACAAAAAATAAGAGTTTAAAACCAAAGAAAAAACAAACCCATGATTCTGGGAAGGGGTCCATTGGCTTTACCAAACTGCCAGTGGTTGATAATATAAGAAAAGGTAAAGAAAATCCCTCATATTTCAAGCTTTTCATTTTACTCAGGTTCTAGGCTTCTAAATTCATCCTTTTTCCCACTGTTTTATGCTGCCTTCTTAGAGGACTATAGCCTCAATATGTAGAAGCAGTGTGATCATGACAGTCCAAAGAGAAAGCTTTCATCTTATCTCTGCAATGTATCTATCTTAACTTTATTCCTGTTCTCACTACTCTCATAGGGAAGAAAGGGAAAAGGCATATTTATCAAACCCCTTCTATTTCTATGGCAAACAACTCAGCAAGGTAGGTGTTATTATTATCTTTATTTTATAGATGAGGAAACCCATATTGTGAATTGTACAGGGTCATACAGCTAGGGTGTGTCTAAGGTCATATTTGAACTCAGATCTTTCTGGTTCCAAGTCCAGTGTTCTGCATATTTTCTGCACTACCTTTTAGCAATAACCTCTCCCTTAATTTCACATCTCTAATCTCTGTCTTTTCTTATCTCTACCCAACAGAGCTGCCAATTTGTTTTTTAAAAAATACTTATTAAAAGCTCTATTAGCTCTCTCTTGCTTCTAGGATAAAATACAAGTGTTTCTGTTTGGCTTTTAAAGCCATTCACAATCTTAATCCCACCTAACCTTCCAGATTTGATGCATACCACTCTCTTTCAAGCACTAGGGGTTCTAGTCAAATTATTCTGCTCTATACTCAGGAATAGGCTGGTAAATGTTTAACAGTAGGTTAATTAAAAAAGAAAGAAAGAAAGAAAGAAAGAAAGAAAGAAAGAAAGAAAGAAAGAAAGAAAGAAGGAAGGAAGGAAGGAAGAAAGAAAGAGAAAGAAAGAAAGATAGAAAGAAAGAAGGAAGGAAGG
>NW_025364792.1:0-2274 GCF_016433145.1 Gracilinanus agilis | reverse complement strand
AGGAAGGAAGGAAAAAAGAAGAAAATTTAAAGTGTAGGTTTAACTATATCATGCCTCCCCACTTCTATTCAATAAATGTCAATGGTTTCCCATTACCTTCATGAGCAAATGTAAAATCCTCTGGCTTTTAAAGTTCTTCATAACCTAGACCCTATTTAGCTTTCCAATATTATTGGGACTTTACTTGCCTCCACATATGCTGTAACTAGTAACTCTGACCTCCTTGCTATTCATAGTATGAAATGCCCCATACTTTTCTGCTGACTGTCCCTTATTCCAAGAATGTTCTTCCTCCTCATTTTCATCTTCTGACTTCTCAGGCTTCCTTTAAGTTCTAGTTAAAATTCTTCTTTTTGCAAGAAGTCTTTCCCAATCCCCTTTCTTGCTAGGGGCTTCCCTCTGTGATTATCTCCAATCTTATTTGCACATAGTTGTTTTTAGGTTATCTCTCACATTAGACTCTGAACTCCTTGATAATCAGTTTTTTAAAACTTTCTTTGCATCTCCAGTACTTGGCACAGTGCCTGCCTGGCACCTAGTAGGTACTTTAAGAATGTTTATTGACTTGATCAGGTACAATAAAAAAGTCATGATGGATAAAACTATTTCTAAAACTATTAGAAATGGCACTGGCTAGGAAATCAGAAAACCTGGGTTCAAATTCTGCCTCTGATGCTTTCTATATGTTCTTGGAAAAATCATTTATTCTCCCTAGCCTTCAGTTTCTTCATTTGTAAAATGAGGGCATTGGACTATATGGCCTCTGAAGTTCTTTCCAGTTCTAAATCTGTGATTCTGAGTTTAAATATTTTTCAAATTTGTTAAAATTTTATCATTTATTTAAAATATTCTTTTTCAACTTAGAGTTCTAAATTTTTTCCCTCCCACCACTTCCCCACCCACTAAGAAAAAACAATTTCAATTAATTATGCATATGAAATCATGCCAAATGTATTTCCACATTAACCATATCACCAAAAAAGGGCAAAAGAAAAAGTGAGAAAATTATACTCCATTTATACTTAGATTTCATCAGTTCTCTCTCTGGAGGTAGATAGCATTTTTTCCCATCATGAGTCTTTTGACATTGTCTAGTATCATTGTGTTGATCAGAAGAGCCGAGTCTTTCACAATTATTCATCATTACAACATTGCTGTTACTATACACAGTGATCTTATTTTCACTTCACTTTGCATCAGTTCATACAGGTCCTGCAATGTGTTTTTTTTTTCTGAAACCACTCCCTTATCATTTCCCCAAACACAATAGTAGTCCACCACAATCATAAGCTTCAATCTGTTCAGCTATTTCCCAATTGATGAACCTTCCCTCAATTTCTAGTTCTTTTTATCAACACAAAAAGAGATGCTATAAATATTTTTATAGATATCTGTCTTTTCCTTTTCATTTGATCTCTTTGAGATACAAACCAAGAAGTATAATCAAAGGGTATGTGCAGTTTTATAACTTTTTGGTCATATCTCCAAATTTTCCTCAAGAACAAGGACCAGTTCACAACTCGAATCAACAGATCTTTATTGTCCCTATTTTTCCTCATCCCCTCCAGCATTTGTCATTTTTGATAGGTGTGGGGTAGTATCATAGAGCTGTTTTTATTTACATTCCCTAATCACTGGTGATTTAAAGGATTTTTTCATATGATAGCTTTGATTTCTTCTTTTGAAAACTGCCTGTTCATATCCTTTGACCATTTATCAATTGAAGAATGGCTCTTGTTTTTATAAATTTGATTCAGTTCTTTATATATTTGAAAAATGAGGCCTTTATCAGAGAAACTTGCTATAAATTTTTTTATATTGTTTCATTGTCTATGGTACCTTTTAGTAAAATGCAATTTCCCTGATTCTTTTTTTTAATTAGATCTATTTTTGCTTTTACTTCGTATGAAATCATGACTGCCACCCCTGTCTTTTTTTTTTTTATTTTAACTGAAGCATAATAGATTGTCTTTCTCTTTCAAGTGTGTCTTTTGAATACACCATATTGTTGGATTCTGGTTTCTTAGGTTTGTGGTTTCTGTTATGAATAAAGATTAATCTTGGAGATGTCATACAAAATTTATAAGTATCTATTAGTAAAGGGAAAGAAAGAAAGAAAGAGAGAGAGAAAGAAGAAGAAAGGAAGGAAGGAGAAGGAAGAAAAAAGAAAGAAAGGAAGGAAGGAAGGAAGAAAGAGAGAGAGAAAGAGGAAGAAATGAAGGAGAAGGAAGAAGAAAGAAAGAAAGAAAGAAAGAAAGAAAGAAAGAAAGAAAG
>NW_025364791.1:0-4048 GCF_016433145.1 Gracilinanus agilis | reverse complement strand
ACAGAAGAGGAGAGAGAGAGAGAGAGAGAGAGAGAGAGAGAGAGAGAGAGAGAGAGAGAGAGAGAGAGAGAGAAGAGGATATGGAAAATAAAAATACATGACATTTTCTGAGTTTAGTTCTCTTTTTTGCAAAAATTTTGGGCTATAGGAGTATTTTGATCATATGTATTCCTATAATTTTTTCTAGATGGGTACCCTAGGAATGAAATAGAATATAAATGGAAGAAAACCTCTGTGGAAGTAGCAGATCCTAAATACTGGAGATTGTACCAATTTGCATTTGTAGGGTTACGGAACTCAACAGAAATCTCTCATACACTCTCTGGTAAGAAAAATAGTATACCTAACAAAAGAACAGCCCATTGGTCATATTATTTTCAAATTTCTCAATGAATTTCTCCAGATAGATTTATATCTTCATGTATATATAATTATGTATATAAGAATGCTACCTGTGGGTGTATTATACAGGGAATTCTTGTGCAGGAATAGGTTGGTTGAGCTATTCAATGAGGTCTGTAGTGCTTTTTGTAATATTGTGACTTAACATGCCTTTTTTATCTCTTTGTTTCAGGGGATTATATCATCATGACAATCTTTTTCGATCTGAGTAGACGTATGGGATATTTTACCATTCAGACATATATCCCATGCATATTAACTGTTGTTCTTTCCTGGGTGTCATTCTGGATTAACAAAGATGCAGTACCCGCAAGGACATCATTGGGTATGAAATATTAAAATATACCATATTGCAATATATCTTTTTATTAGAATGTACTACCAAATTAATTATATTTTATACCACTTGGACCTAAATCAATTGCATCTCATTGGATTCCTATTATAATACCTTGGTTAGAGAGGCACTAGGGGAAAAAAAGATTACAGAATAATTAAATTTTAAGCAATTCATCCTTATCTATGCAAGGCAGTCATAAGAAAATAGAACCAAGGGAAAGTTAGGCAAATGAAATTCTTCCATTGCTAAACTTCATTTTCCTAAATGTATCATTTCCCCCTTCTACACCTTTTAGTATAGTTAAAAGGAGTAAATTTGACTGGCTTTTATTCCTCCTATTTGCTTTTACTGGTGGTGTTAATGAGAACTGAAGGTTCCAAGAGGAAAGGAACTGAAGTAAGAAGGACAAAAAGCCATGAATTGAGTAATCAATAAATTGAGTAATCATCCTAGAAGACATTCTGTCTACCTGAATAGCAACAATGAGAAATAATGTGAATTGTTATTCAGAATTGGTTTGCTTTTTGCAATAATTATTTTTCTGCATTGAGACTTGAAAAAAAAAGACAGCCATTTCCCAATAAACACATATCTTTCCTCCAAAGTACATTCACCCTAAACAGCAATCCCAAACCAGGTACTAAGAGTGATTTTAACTGATAACAAATGCCACTTTGCATGATTTTTTTTTGTATTTTATTTTTTAGAAAAAATTTTCCATGGTTAAATGATTAATGTTCTTACTCTCTCCACACCAACTCCCCACCCCCATAGCTAACACATTTCCACTGGTTTCTTCATGTGTCATTGATCAAGACTTATTTCCATATTATTGATAGTTGTACTAGGCTGGTTGTTTAGTTTACTTCCCAAATCATGTCCTCATCAACCTATGTATTCAAGCAGTATTTTTTCTTTTGTGTTTCCACTCCTGTAGTTCTTCCTCTGATTGTGGGTAGCATTCTTTTCCATAAATCCCTCAAAATTGTCTCATCTTTATTAAAAAGCATGCATCCTTTCACACTAATGATGTTGAAATAACACCATTTGCTATATTTCATCATTTCTATTTTTCCTATAGGATGAATTTATTTACATGATTGAAATCATTGTTATTTTGTTTTAATAACTTTTTTGTCATTTTAAACAATTCTCATTTTTCTTTGAATTCTTACTGTTCATTAGTTGTTATAAAAGTGAAATAATTTCTTATGCATGTATCATACTTTCTTCTATAATATTTCAATCACTGGGCATACATTTTGATTCCATTTTTATTGTCATAAAATTATTGTTAAATAACTATGCATAGTAATTTTTGCTTTAAATAATTTTGCTGTTTATCTTCAAAATTTTGAAGATATTGTAATAATTAAACTGTATTAAAATGAACTAATTATTTAAGATTTTAAAAATTGTCTTCATTTATATAATTCATTTACAAAGATAGCTTATTGTTTAATTGACTCACTTCCTTGAATAGTATATTTCTCTGACTACTCATATAGATTTCCAGAAAAAAAAAACATAAAAACCTAAGGGCAGATTTTCTATTTTTAATCACAAAGAGCCCCTTCATGTGGTTTCCTGAGATAGCTGGTGAATAATGTAGAGTAAAATGTAAATCACTTGGAATCATCAATATTAAAGCACAAGACAGCTAATGCTGCGACTGGCAAAAAAAAATTCCTTGGTAGTCTGGCAATGATGTAGATGTTGCTAAGAGATTATAATCTATACCCTCTCTTTACTTGGTTTTCTATGATTGTTTCTTTAATATGAAATCCATTTATTTTTCCAATATGTATGCTATTTTACATCCTCCTGGATATTTTTGGGCTTACAATTATTTAAAAAAAAAAAAAAGACCTACCTAAGTGACTGGGGATTTTAAATGTTATTTGATATATCTTTGGTTTTCTTGGGTTATTGTATGAAAGACTATGGTCTAGTGGACAGAGCACTGGAACAGGGAATCGGCATGACCTGGGTTCAAATCCCACTTTTAATAAACGATACAGTAGCTTCGTAACTATGGATATTAATGTCTCTTAGCCCTTCTGAATTTTGGCTTTGTCATATCTAAAATGGGGGAAATGGTGCCAGTATTACATTGCTGTTACCTAGATCAAATGAGGTAATATTTCCAAAGCACTTTAAAAATCTTAGAGCACTAGATTAGAGTTCTTTTATACTGGAATTGATACTGTCTCTGGAGCAAAATCAGACCTTCTAGAGCTCTTTCTGATATATAGGTGTAAAGATATACAACTCTCCTACCCTCATGGCAAATCAAAGGTTATTTATAAATCATCCACGGAAAATTGGTCCATGAAGGAGTTTAGATATTTGATATAAAACTCAAAATTATGGTAGAACCTACTTCTACCAATGTGGTATTATCTAGAATAAACATGATATGAAACTCTTTCAAAAAAAGAAATTTCAAAGGAAAGCACATAAAGTTCTAACTAAGCAGTATACCTCTATCTGAAATGAAGTAAGAGTGAATAATGGAACATCTAGAAACTAAGTGGAAAAAAAAAAGTCTCGGCCTGGCCTACCAATGAAAAATTATGTATAGTTGATGGTGTGAAGATTTGTAGGTATGTCATTGAAATCTCTTGCTAAATGATCTAGTCTCAAAAATAAGCAAAGGATTATGCTGATGAGGGCCAACATTAAAAAAAAAAAAAAGATTATCTTTGCCTTGAGGCAACCTGGTGTAATGGAGAGAGGAAGAGATGCCCTTGGAGGCAGAATGACCTGAATTTAATTCTGGCCTCTGACATATACTGACTATAGGATCCTGATCAAATCAATGTCTTGTTGCTCTAGGCAACTCTCTAAGAGTACAAGTTGCTAAGAAGAGACTGACTTGCTTTAGTGAGGGCCGTTTCCACATCTGGAAGCTCCATGTAGACATGAAATACAAGACTAATCCCTATTCCTATCCTCACATGTGAAAGGAGATGTAATAAAAATGCTATACTTTCAGGTACCACTTAACATCTCATGCATCCGCATTAATATATTTATAACCTAGATAAGAGGAAAAAAGGATGGCCAGCAGAGGCCTAGAAAAAAAGAAACAAACAATATATACATATATGTGTGTGTGTGTGTGTGTTTATATCTTTAGAGAATTATCACATCAAATGTCTATTCAATCATCTGCTTGAAGTATCAATTACTTGTAAATTATCCCTAGAATCATAGAAACAACTTTAGGATGTCTACCCCAAGTAATCTCTCTCTCTCTCTCTCTCTCTCTCTCTCTCTCTCTCTCTCTCTCTCTCTGTCTCT
>NW_025364790.1:0-1747 GCF_016433145.1 Gracilinanus agilis | reverse complement strand
ATATATATATATGTATATATATATATATATATGAATCTCTAGAAAAATTTTGCATCCAGTGTTTACCCATGACAGAATTGGCATGAAACCATACTAGCTCTTCAGGGTTGGAGAATCAAAGTATCTATTTGGTGCTAACATTTGCCTACATTCAGTGCATGTTTTTGAAGTGTGACATATCCAAGAAATTGTGTGTTCATAGAATTAGATCCTTTGAATATTACTCCTAGTCATTTTTACTTTTTTTTTAAATTTTATTTTTTAGAAAAATTAGAAAATTATATGTGGATGTTGGGGCATATTGATTAGGGAATTGCTTAAGGCAGTAATGGGAAAACTACAGCCTGAATCTGGCCCATGGTGAATAGTTTGCCCAGAAGTGTTAGACCATATTTGAACCCAAGTCCTACCAACTCCTAGTTAAAGTAGTGTAATGGGAGCCTCTTTCTCTAGGAAAGAGACAAATGCTAAAGAAAAGTCAAGGGAGCTGAGAGTGATAGAAGTCCTTGATAGCCATTAAAATATGCCTGATAACTCTTGAGAAAATAGTTTTAGTAAAGGGTCAAGGTTGGAAACTAAGTTGTAAGGTGCTGTGGTGAGAGAGTTGGTGAGAAAGTGGAGGCAGTGAGTACTGACGGGTTTCTCTAGGAGTCTGGAAGTCAAGGGCAAGAAAGAACGAATGAGGGAATGACAAGCCAAGTAAAGGTTTTTAAAAATTAAATTAAAAAAAATTTATGGATGAGAGAGACCAGAGCATTTTTGAAGACAGTAGAGAAGGAGACAATAGGGAGATAGGGATGAGATTTAAATATTGATGAAACAAACTTTTTGTAGGAAATAGAGGTGTATAATCTTTGAAATCAAGGTTGCAAGTAAAGAGATTTAGATTTTATAAAGAGGAGGGCAATCCTATACAATAAGACTGGAATAAAGGAGAATAGTTGGGGTGATAATAAAGAGAGCTCTTGAAAAGTTTTGTAGGGCAGAAAGGAGTTCCTGAGAGGTGTCTGATTTACTTAGTAAAATTAGAAGGGGAGTTAATCTGCTGAGTGAGACAGGGGTGGGAATGCCACTGGAAAGTAGAGGAGAGATTTGCAGGAGCTTGTGATAGTGACAGTGAGATTGAAGAAGTCAGAGAAGAATCAGGTTCATACAAAAGTATTGCCAAACAGCAATAAAGCTCTAGCTGAGATTAAATAGCATGAATCAAGTTTAGGGATTGAGTTCTGCTTGTTGGAGTTGTCATGGACCCTATTAGAATGGTTGTATGATTTCTTTCAGTACTATTTAGCACAAATCAGAGTACTGATCAATTGATAAGTATTTATCAAGGGCCTGTTATATGCTAAGCACTGTGGACAGATAGGAAATGAAATATACCTATGAGTATCCTATGTTCAAAACCCAAACCAAGGCCCCACCTATGTATGGGTCTTCAAGCTAAGAGCAAAGAGAAGATGATTCAATGGGTACTAGCTGAAGTGGCCTTGCTTTTGTCAGTGTGAAAAGGGAGACTTTTTCTTAGTGCCCTGGGAGGGTGGCATCATATAGGAATCATTTTGTCCCTCCTGGGGCCTTTCTCCTCATCATATGAATTATTGCTAGCAGGTTTACCTGAAGATGTTATAGTACAAAATGCAAGTACAAAAAATTGAAACAATTCTCATCATAAAGAACTTGTTGCCTAATGGAGGATACAATAAATTCTCTCTCTCTCTCTCTCTCTCTCTCTCTCTCTCTCTCTCTC
>NW_025364789.1:0-3393 GCF_016433145.1 Gracilinanus agilis | reverse complement strand
TTTCTTTCTTTCTTTCTTTCTTTCTTTCTTTCTTTCTTTCTCTCTTTCTCTCTTTCTCTCTTTCTCTCTTTCTCTCTTTCTCTCTTTCTCCTTCTATCTTAGAATCAGTATTGTATATTGGTTGCCAGGGGGTTAAAAATAATGAAGACCTAGGCATTGGGGGTTAAGTGACTTGTTCAGGGTCACATAGATAGGTAGTGTCTGAGGCCAGCTTTGAAACCAGGACCTCAAATCTCTAGGCAAGGCTTTCTTTCAGTCTACCGAGCCCATTTGCTGCCCCCACTGGATCTTCTATAAATGAGTGTACAATGATCATAAAACCACCAAATATCTCAAGAACTCAGAGGTCATTTATTTTAATCCATATCTGAATCCAGAGAGACCTGGATGATATCCCAAAGAAACTATAATTCAGATTTTGCTTAAATACTTCCAGAGACAGAGAACTCATTATGCCTGAAAGCAGTTCAGTCCAAGTTCTATCTTCTTCTTATTGGGATGATCTAGATATTGGGAAAGGGTCCTTTCTGGTCTGTGAGTATCTTTGGGTCAAGGTGGTTGGAGTCCTTTTCTGACTTGGTTAGGTTCATTTAGATAAAATCTGATAATTATGATTAGTTTCAGACTAGCCAGAATAAGGATGAACATTGTCCTTCCTCTTCCCTTTAATAGCAAATAAAAGCTATGGGGAAAGATACAATCCCTTCATAACTTTCAGAGTTTTATATATCGTCTTTACCTTCTATTATGTACTCACACCAAAAAGAAAAGGGAAGAGTTCAAAAAAGATGTCAAGGTCACAGCCATTATTGATCCTTTGACAAGAGACCATTACTGGCCAAACCCTTTGAGGTACCCTGTGCCCTATGACCTCCATCAAATTCCAATAATAGATTCTCCAACTAGAGATTCTCTTCAGGGTACACACTGCACAGTGGGATGCAGACCCAGTGCAGAGAAAGGCATCCAAACAGAAATCCCACCTATTTCTCTTCCCCTCCCTGACAAAGAAGTACGAGGACCAGCTTGGGAAACACTAAGTCAGAAATCTGAGCTACAGTGTGTCACCTAGGTAGAGGGAGACTGGTGCTCACCTCAGAGTTTTTGATTACAGCTTTTGACTCCCTGCTTTAGAAATCAATTGCTCTGCCTCCTAGATTGGGATAACAACAATCCTCATCAGTCAGAAAAGCTATGGTTTGTTTCAAATCTAGATACTTAGTCTATGTCTCAAAAATTGTAATTCTCCATCTTGGTTTGTAAGCACTGGGTTTCCCAGTTGGCCTCTTTGGGAACAATCAGAATTTCGATAAAGGGATTGAATAAGACAATACTTGTTCTCCAGGCACTTGTTTACTACTATCATCTTTGTGGACTATTAATTTCTTACTACTTTCCCTAGCTTTGGGTCATTCTTTAAATTCACCTCATTAAAATGTAATTTTGCAATTCATCAATGTTCTTCATGAATGTAGTTAGAAATTTTTTTAAAGGAAAATAAAACAATTAATATTTACAAAGACCAGAGATAATTGAGCCTGGCACCTTATCAATAGGGTCAACTGGGCAAATGTTAGCTTTATTTGCTGTAACTGGCTTAAATCTCCAGAGTGTGATTTTTTTCTCCCTCTTCAGTCTCTTATATGATCCGTGATCTTTACATTTCCCTTCCAGGCATGAAAGATAATGGCATCATTTTCATGCACGGACACGAATTTGCCAGCTGACAGTGGTTAGCAATTCTTATTACAAATATATCTTCTAATTCCCAGCCTATAATTGTAAAGCTTTTCTGTGGAGACACTGAACCAAAATATCTAAATTGTTCGGGTCTTTAAAGAAAGGCAGCAGAGGTTGTGGAGCACAATTTAAATAATGCTGTCTAGAGGGTCCCTGGAATACAGATGTGCAACTTGCAGAAGTTTTCGTGTCACCTCAGTTCACCCACCAACAGATAAACTCTAGGCTTCCAATTCCTGTGGCAGAAATTACCCAGAAGAGAGCTGTCTCTGTTTAATGATTTTCACACAGTTTCTTTTGTTTTTCCTAGTGAAACTTAACGATTTGCTCACCATGATTTAGAAGGAAAAAATGATTAAGAAATTTATAAGTATCTAAAAAAATTATCTATGGTCATTGGAATTAGGGAATTTTAGACTTCAGGAGAAAATTGCATAGATATCGGTAGGGTAGGTGGGGATAAAATGGATATTGCATCTTGGATATTTCTTTCAAAATATCTCTTCAGAGCTTTGATTTACATTGATAATGACATGTTTCTCATTCATGTACTTTGCTGGGTCAACATGGCAGTCATGCCTTGCCTTTTCCAGATTCAACTATGCCTATACAAGTGTGGGCTCAAATGTCTGCTTGTCTACTCTCATTTTAGTCCTCCAACAAACTTTAAGCCTCTTTGTAAGTTGGTGGAAAGAACACTAGTTTATAATGAGAGGAAATTAGTTTGAATTTCAATTCTGTTACTTTCAAGTTATGTGACTTTTGGCAAGCCATTTAATATTTTTGGCCACCCGGAGCTGCTCCTTTCCCATTTGTTCTCACTTGAACAATACAACTCCTTTCAGAGTCATTTCCTCTGGCCACAGGAATAAAGGAACTCAAAGAATTTGGGGATAAGAGGAGGAATAGATCAAGGAGTGGAATTAGGAAGAAGCAGCATGAGGTCTAGAGCCCTACTAAACTCTATTCCAACCACAGGGGGCCAAAAGAAATCCTAGCAGCAGTCAGTATCTGGAAAAATACACTAATCTTTCCCCAAAAAGCAAATAACTGAGGACATGTTGAACATTCAAAACCCAGGACTCTCAATATACAAGTATTAAAAGAACAGATATGACACATAGCAGCAACTTTTCAAAAGCCTGAAAATTCCTATTTCTTTGTATGAAGACCATCTTTTCTTCAGGTAAACAATTCTAGTTTCTTCAATTGATCTTTATATTCCATGATATCTTGGCATTTTACAACCTAGTTTTTCTTAGTGGATCAATTGATTTTATAGGTACAATCTGCCTGGCATTTTGCCATGGATTTTTTTTTGCTTCATTTTTGTTATTCTTTATTTCTTTAATACCCACAGAGTTTCCTTGACCCTCATCACTTCTTTACAGATAAGCCCCAATGATGAGAAACTGATCTGTCTCTTTTCAGAGCAATAAACTGCTGATCTCCAACTAGACCAGGACAGAGGACCAAAAATAACAACAAAATGAATGCCTGATACATATGTGATTTAGTTTATTTCACTTGAGTCCCAGATTCAATTGAGTGGCCCCAAATACTATCAAATTCTAGGTTACTCGTCTCCCTTCTCATGTTTTTCTTCCTTCCTTCCTTCCTTCCTTCCTTCCTTCCTTCCTTCCTTCCTTCCTT
>NW_025364788.1:0-8575 GCF_016433145.1 Gracilinanus agilis | reverse complement strand
TTGCTGGCCATTAATCCTATCTTACTAATAAATCTTTCTTTTTTTTTACTTTTAAGCTAAGTTTGGAGTCCTCTCATTCCTGAGAATGGTTTCCTTCCCGAACCCAGGGGTTCACCAATTTGCTCTCCTATAACAAAGAGATTCCAGTGAGAGGAATTCCTCCCTGGATAACCCAGCAATTACAGTGGTCAGGGCAACTTAGAGTGGGTAGAAGAGGGAGGAACGTAATCCAACAAGGTCCAGCCTAGGCAGGAGTGGGAAGAACCCAATTTCACTCAATATGAATTGTATCTGAACTGAATGAAGGAAGACTTCTCCATGGTGGGCCAACCAAGTAACCCCTGTGGAGAGTTCAGTCTGGGACTAAGTCAACTGAGCTAACCCCAGGCACTTGAATAGATGACAGTACAAGTGAGAGATAGTATTCCCTCTATACCAGAAATGGAACTAATTTTCAACATGTAGGAAAAATCAAAATAATTCATAACCACGAAATGAACAAATGACAGAGAAAAAAGCCTGACACCCTAAAATATTTCAGTAACAGAGATGGCCAAAATGAAAGCTTAAAAGACAAAAGCAATACAAAAATTAAAATGCATAAATGCATGAAGCCCCAAAGAAAAATGTGAAAGAATTTCAAGTCTAAAATGAACTCCTGGAAGAGCTCCAAGAAAGAATAAAAAAAACAAAAATAAATAAGACAATTAGGAAAAAATAAAAACTAAAAAAAATGATAGAAAGTAAACTGGAAAGGACAGTGTTTTGAAGCAAGTTAAAAGCCAGAGGGTTTTATATTGAATCATATATGTGCTAATGAGTAACAATTATTGAATTGGGAGGTGACATAGTCAGACATTTGCTTTAGGAATATCCCTATAGTATTTGAGTGGAAAATAGACTATCTGATCCAGAGTTAGTTATTATTAGGTTATATCTTTAAATGATATAAGTTATTTTTATAGTTTTATTTTTCTTGTACAATATAATGCCCAATTTTCATTATCTTATTAATAGGCATTTATTAAGTATTTACCATGTTACAGGCAATATACACTGTGCATACAGAGACAAAAATGAAATAATTTTTTTTATTTCAAAAGGTTTATATTTTGTTGTAGTAGGAAATATCAATCAGAATTCCTATATTTCAATCTGGTTAGTGACAGAAATTGAGTCTCTATGACTTCTACTAGCAGTTTTATCACTTACTAATTCAATTATTATTTTTTTTAAACCCTTGTACTTCGGTGTATTGTCTCATAGGTGGAACATTGGCAAGGGTGGGCAATGGGGGTCAAGTGACTTGCCCAGGGTCACACAGCTGGGAAGTGACTGAGGCCAGGTTTTGAACCTAGGACCTCCTGTCTCTAGACCTGACTCTCAATCCACTGAGCTACCCAGCTGCCCCCTTCAATTATTTTTTTTAAAGAATTTTTAAATTTTATTTTAAACCCTTAACTTCTGTGTATTGTATAGGTGGAAGAGTGGTAAGGGTAGGCAATGGGGGGTCAAGTGACTTGCCCAGGGTCAGACAGCTGGGAAGTGTCTGAGGCCGGATTTGAACCTAGGACCTCCTGTCTCTAGGCCTGGCTCTCAATCTACTGAGCTACCTAGCTGCCCCCTTCAATTATTTTTTAATTAGTAATTTCAGTATCTTTCTGAACTATCACCTCCATTTACTCATGTTGGCAATTAAGTACACTAAATATCTTTCAATGTAGTTCCTTAAATTCTAAGTTGAAAAAATGCATGCTGGGTGCTAAAATGTCAGAGTAAGGGATACTCAGCCTGCCCAAATCCTCCAAACACACAAAAATAGAAAATAAAGTGCCTTAAAACAAAGGAAAGCAAGAGCACATCTAAGAAGTGTGAGGGGAGAGTAACCCAATGAATGCTTCTTTGGGGTAGATTACCAACCTCATACCTCAGGGGGAAATTTTCAGAACACACATCTTGAGGTAGTTGCAAAGCACAGCCCAAAGTAGCCTGAGGCAATGAAATTGCAGATGGAGAGCACCCTAAAACCAGCTCTATAGAGGACTGAGGTAAATCACCTTCAGAGTCAGAAGTCTCATACATAGCCCAAGGCAATGAAATAAGCAAGGGGAAAGGTAAATGAATACCAGCCCTATCCTCTTCCACAAGGCCAGAGAAAACAAAAAAGGTAGAACAGGGAAGACCTCTAGGTTCTGTCAAGAGGAATGAGGCAAGAATGCAGCTGAGTGGAGAAGCAACCAAACACTGGCTCTACTTAGTTCCAAGTAGCCTGAAATAACAAAAGAGTGTAAAATTTTCCAAATAGTTGACAATAGGAAAAATGAAAGCTTTGTATGGTGGAACTCATCTAGAAAAAAATAGATTTTAAGCTCTTAAAATCAATATTTAATAGCTTTATCAATGTTTGTAGTATGAATTTTAGAACTGTAAGATGTAACTGTTTGATTTGTTGTAAGCTTGTCCAAGGGAGGAGTCTGTGTATGTAACCAGATTAAGAATATAGTTCCATGTTAATACCTGCAATATAATTTCAAGTGTGTGTATGGTTATAGTAATTTTAAGTATGTGTTATATAATATGAGTCCTAAGTAAGTTACTATATTAGTCCTAAGTGTGTGAATCTATTTTATAAGTACTTTATGTCAATCAATTCATATAAGAAGTTACAAGAAACAGAAAGTCATCTAAAGGTCAGGATATGAAGAAGTCTAGAAATAGTCTTAAGGAAGTAATGGAGACCTTATGAAGACCTCTTCTGGTGGTTGGGGATTTATTGGAAAGAAAGGGATGTTGAGCCTTGGATCTGGTAATACCACCACTAAGTCTGTATCTCAAAGAAATAAAAAAAAATGGGAAAGGACCTGCTTGTAAAAAATATTTATACTTGCTCTTTTAGTAGGGGCAAAAAATTGAAACCTAAAGAAATCTCCACTAATTGGGGAATGAATGGTTAAAAAAATTGTGGTATGTGATGGAATATTATTGTGCTATAAGGAATGATATACAATATGATTTCAGAAAGAGCCAGAAAGACATACATGAACTAGAGCAGAGTGAAATAATCAGAATTAGGAAAATATTATGCACAGTAATAGCAATTTTGTGGAATGATCAGATGTAACAGTCTTAGCTACTATCAGCAATAAAATGATCCAGGACAATTCTGAAGGGACTTATGAAAAGAATGCTATTCATCTCCAGAGAAAGAACTGTTAGAGTAGGGATGCAGATGAAAACATAAGGTTTTTCACTTATTGATTTGAAAATATGTTTCAGAGTTTTGTTTTTATAAGATTATTTGCTTACAAAAATGAACAATTTGGAAATATTTTTGCATGATAATACACTTGGTATCTAGATTGAATTGCTTACCAGCTTTTGGAGTGGAAAGGGAAGGAGGGAACAAAACAATTTGGATCATATAACTTAAGAAAATTTATGGGAAATTTTTTATTACATGTAATTCTTAAAAAAAAGAAAATCCAAAAGTGCTAAAATTGGGACTATATATAGTATAATGCAAAAAACTCTAGACTTGAAGCCTAGAGATAGCCCAAACTGAATACTGAAACTAATTAATTCTGTCCATAAGCAAGTCATGTGACTTCTTCGAACCTAAGCATATTTATTGTGAATATGATATTATCTACTATTGAACTAAAAGCACATTATTTTGTGTTCAGGTCAAATAAGATAAACGGGGAAACCTGGTGACAAATGATAAAGCTTTGCAAATATCATGATTTTTATTACTATGTAAGGAAAACATAAAGTGAAGCAGAGAGTCTATCTTTAATATGATATGTGAACTGAGTCATACTTCATGAGAATGACAAAAAATTTTGGAGAGCAAATTGTCTCTGTATTATACATTTCCTGATGGTCAGGATTAGAAGGGTATCAAAAAGTTTATCTGTCAAGATACTTCCTACAATACTTAAATTGTGTTGTATAAAAACCTCTAAGATTTTTTCTCTTATAAATGAAAAGCTTTAAAAATGTAGTCAATAAATAATAAGTACAGAGGGATCACCTTTATGTCTCTTATACCCTTTTAAAGTGTGAGTGGAATTGGTGAGGGAAGCAGTAGGAGATAAGGATCTTTGAAATTCTTATTATTGAATGCAGCATTCATGCTGCTTTAGATAAAATGAGAAACTATTTTAAAATATTTTATTTTCTTCCCATTTACATAAAATAAAAAATTTACCTACATTTTCCAAAACTCTAAAATCCAAATTTTCTCCCTTATTCTTTTCCCTTCCCCTTCCCTGAGATAGCAATCAATTCACTCTAGGTTATATATGTGTAATCTGTCAAAATATATCTGTATCTTGGTCATGTTGTGAAAGTCATATAAAAAAGCCAAATATACATATAAATATTTCCCCCAAAATCATTAAAAATAGTATACTTTAATGTGCATTTAAACTCAATTCTCTCTCTGAAAATGGGTAACATTTTTATTGTAAGTTCTTCAGAATTTCTGTGTATCATTGTATTTCTAAGTTTACCATACTGTCATTGTGTACAATTTTCTCCTGTTTTTGATTACTTCACTCTGCATCAGTTGATGTAGGTCTCTTGGGTATTTATGATATCATACTGCTTGTCACTTCTTACAACAGAGTATTACTCCATTATAATTATATACCACAACTTATTCAATCATTCTCCAATTATTAGACACCCTCTTACTGTCCAAATCTTTGCCACCACTAAAAGAGCTGTTATAAACATTTTTATGTGAAAAAGATTCTTTTTCTTTTTCCCCATCTCTTTGATATCTACTTCTAATAATAGTATTAATGCATCAAAGGGTTATTTAGTTATTTAATTCAAATTATTTGAATTATCACTTATTTAATTCAAAATTGCTCCCCAGAATTGTCAGAGAAGTTCACAATTGAACCCAAAATTTATTAGTGCCCCAATTTCCCCACATTTCCTTTGATATTTATCATTTTTCTTTACTGTCACATTAACCAATTTGATCAGAAGTTTCCATAGATGATATCAATACCCAGACAATTTGAAAATTAATTAGCACAGAAGTTCTAAACAAATAAAATTATTCAGTAAAAATAATGGAAAAGAGGTTAAAATATGAAGCTGAGATTTATTTACTTTAAATCTTTAGGAATTAGAAACTAATTAGAGTGATTAAAATAGCCTATGGACGAGTGACTTGTATTTAGAAATATTTTCAATAACATGAAAACCTTTTTATTTATGAATATTCATATGAATAAAAAATGAGAACCTCTTTTTATGATTTGACAATTACCAGTCTGTTGTCAACTCTGTGAAGCCATCATACGGATATTTATGAGGATCAACACTGAAATGAAGCACTAACTTCAATATAATCAGAAATAGACTATCAGTCATAGAATCATCCAATTAGAAGGAAACATAGAATCCATTGAGTCCAACTTGCACCTTTCAGCCCAATTATGAATTTAGAATCCAAAGTATAGAACAATTATGTGAACATAAATGTGAACAATTATGTGAACATGGAAGGCAGGATAGGAAGTTTTAATCTATGACTAACAAATTAGTTTTATTGACATTCATGCTTACCATAAAGTATCATTGGTTATAAAAGCTAGTAGTAAAACTAGGAAATTTAAACTTTAATAATAATAGCTAACATATGTACACATTAAAACTTACACATTACTTTACATATGCAATCTCATTTGATTCCTACAAAACTATTTGTTAGATACAAAGCGACATGTTACAAGAAGTGAAAGATTTCAACTTATAAAAATTTCAAGCATATTCCCACCATCAGACATAGACAGCAATCCCTGTGATTTGTCTTGTATTTAAGCAGAGGCAATATAAAATAATGCACCACCACCCAAATACGGAGGTGTATAAAGGATAAATGTACATTGTATATTCTCTAAATTGTTAAGATTAAGGTAGCCTGGTAAGGCACTGTTGCTGAATGTAGGATTTTAGCTGACATTGAAAGAAGGGAAGCCAGGATTGTGAGATAAGGAGGAAGAGAGGTCCAGGCCTAGGAGATAACCAGTATAAATATTTAGGAAGGTGAGAGTGTAGAGTGTGAAGAACTTCACAGAGCACATTTAGATGAGCAGATTATAAGAATAATAGAGATTTCTCGGGTTCCAGGTTAAGATGGTGGCAGAGTAAAAAGCAGCTCTTAACCTCTCCTGACTGAAACACACAAGACTCCTCAAGGGAACATAAAAACAAGTCCAGACGAACAGAGGAACCCCACAAGAGGGTGCAGCGTGGAAGGTACGTGGAATCGGGACATTTCCATGCTATAAAGGGGTGAAACAGCTCTCACTAAATCACGGGCTGAGCAACCACCCCACCCCCACCCCCTCCACACACATCACCTACAGCAACGAAGCCAGCTAAAAAGAAATAGAGCAAGTCTGGGGCACCCATTGAGTCATTGGCAGCTCCAGGGCCTCTTCCTGAGAGTAGCAAGATTTGGGACCCCAAAAAGTCAAAGAACGCACACAAACTCTGAGCATGGGCTCAGAGCTCAGGCGAGGCAGAGGCGTGGGTGGAGGCAGACAGAGCCACTAGCTAAAGCTCTGAAACCCTGAGTGGTGAACCAGCGTAGACGGGTATACGATTGTGGAAGCAGTGCCCTGAGACTTGTAAAGGAACCTCCAGCAGAGGATCAAGCAAGGGGGTCCACCAGGGGACTTGACCTTGGAAAAAACCAGACCTCAGAACTCAGGAGCCAAAAGACCAGGGACAGACCCTGAGTACAGGGATAAAGCTGAGAAGCTACTGGGCTAATGATGGCTACCCAGACTCAGGAAGTTCAGAAGAGAAAGATAAACAACAAGAAAAAGAAGTCTTTAACACTCGACAACTTTTACACAGAGAAAATCCAGACAATCGAGCAAACAGAGGAGGACAACAAACAAGCATCTGGACCCTCCTCAAATAAGGAAAACGGGTCACAAGCTATGGAAGAGTTCAAAACTGAGATTATGGGGAAGATGGAAGAGATCTGGCAAGAAATAACAGTTTAAAAGGTAGAATCTTGCAATTGGAAAGTGAGGCTCAGAAATCAAATGAACTGATGAGCAAATTGAACATGAGAAATGATCAGATTGAAAAGATCATAGCTGACAATGAAAAGTTTAGAGCCGAAAACCAGTCCCTAAAGACTAGAATTGAGCAATTAGAAGCTAATGATCTCTCAAGACAACAAGAACAAATAAAACAAAGTCAAGAGACTGAAAAAATAGAAGGAAATATGAAATATCTCAATGAGAGAGTGACAGACCAAGAAAACCTGTCTAGAAGAGACAATTTGAGAATAACTGGTCTTCCAGAAAAAACTGAAATTAATAGAAACCTGGACTCCATACTAAAATAAATTATTGAGCAAAATTGCCCAGAAGTCCTACAACAAGAGGGCAATATAGACATTGAAAGGATTCATAGAACACCCAGAAAGGCAAGAGTGCTGGGCCTGCAACCATGGATCAACTACCCATCAAAATTGACTATATATTTCCAGGGGAAAGTATGGGCATTCAACAAAATTGAAGAATTCCAAGTATTTGCACAGAAAAGACTAGGGCTAAATGGAAAGTTTGATATCCAACCACAAAAATCGAGAGAAACATGAAAAGGTAAATAAGAAACAGAGGGGAAAGAAAGAAAACTTATAATTTTTTAATTTGCCTTTTTAAGGGCCTCAGTAAGATCTAATTATCTGTATTCCTATGTAGAGAAATGTTATGTATAATTCTCTGTAGTGAACTCTATTTACTATTATTGTATTCACTATTATAGCAATCAGAAGAATAATTCACAGGGTGAGGGTGTAACACTAAATAATCTAAGATGACATGGGGGATGGGAAAGAGGGGGGTTAATAGTAGGGGACACCAAGAGAAACTTCAGTGAATAAGAAAAATAGGATATTCTATTACACACAAAGAGGGCATGGAAAGGAGAGGGGTCAAATACTATTATAAGAAAGAGAGGAAGAGAGCATTAAGAGGTAATAATCTAACCTTACTCTCAGTGTAATCAACCCGGAGAGGGAAGAGTAGTTATACTATCCATTGGGACATAAAACCCTTATCTAAGCATTCTGAGAAAGTCAGAAAGGATAAACCAAGGGCAACAGGGGAGTGTGGAGGTCAAAAAAAGGGAGGGGAGAAGAAGGGGGAGGGAATTCATAAGGCCTTTAAAAACAAAAAGAGGTGGTGAAAAATAAGGGATGGGGTAGAAAGGGAAGTCAATCAAAGGAGGGGATAAGGGATAGGGTCTTAATAGCAAACCACTGGTTTTAAAGGAAATAGCTTAAGGAAAAGGGGTAGGAATGGGGGAGGATTTGAAAATGTCAGCAAATGCACAACTGATGATTATAACTCTGAATGTGAATGGGATGAACTCGCTCATAAAACGGAAGCAAATAGCAGAGTGGATTAGAAACCAAAATCCCACCATATGTTGTCTACAAGAAACACATATGAGGCGGGTGGACATACACAAGTTTAAGGTTCAGGGCTTGAGCAAAATCTTTTGGGCATCAAATGAGAAAAAGAAGGCA
>NW_025364787.1:0-5641 GCF_016433145.1 Gracilinanus agilis | reverse complement strand
ATATCTCTTTAATATCCATGGTCTTTTCTTCACTGGAAACTGTAAAATTGGGGGGGCATTTAAGAGATGGGGAAGGGTATTTTGGAGAGGGAAGAGAAGACACAGAGAAATGGGCCAGCGACTAAATGACTCTCAGCTTCCTTCCTAAATGCCTCATACTACTGTGGCAATCAAAAGGGATTCTCCAAAAAGGTGGTAGTTCAGAGACTGAAACCAGCTTTGAGGGACAGGGGAGAACCCTGTCCTAAGCGTTAGGTAAGTGGGGAACCTGGTCAGAATAGCATGGGCCCCCAATATCCACAAGCCTCCCCCTACCAGCTTGCTCACACAGCAGGGGGTCTGGCTAAGTCAGTAATTCTAGTTATGGTAACAGGGAGGAATACCCTCTGTGGCTGAGAGGCTGTCTTTGAAATTCCCTCACACACAACCCGCAAGAGAGGTACCTATGGGTAAAGTAGGTTAAGGATGACAGGACCAGTGTCTTTGAGTGAACTTCTTTCTCTTCTTTAGGAATCTGACTGTGATTTTCTATTTCTCAAGTATTTTTATAATTATAGCAATCAAGAAAGGGGATAGGTTTGAGGGGAGAGGAGACCCTACTGGAGTTTCTTGTTTTTCTTCAGCTGAGCCAAGATGACTCAGCTTCAATTTATCTATCCTCTTATCTAATCACAATCTCTATTCTACCTTAACAAGTGGCAAGTGTCCTTCTTGAAAAGGTCAAGGTATGGAAAGGTTCTTCAGGGTGACCCCCTGAAGTTAAGGGATCAACCTCTTCTCAGCAGCTGTAGTTGTTCATTCTTCCTCTAATGGAGGCTCTTCAACCACAGGAACCTTCTTTCTCCTCTGGGCAAAGGAAATGGAGGCAAGGCTTTTCTATAGGTTGGGATCTAGAGCTCCAGGACTTTGCTCCACACTCGACAGAGTTCAGAGGGCAAAGACCCTTCAGTTAACAGTTTCTCCCACAATCCTCTTCTCTCACTCCAATTTTCACTCCCCCTTCCTTCACATTCCAACCATTGTCTCCTATATCTCAGTGGGCTGAAAGGCCAAAAGCTTGATTTAGTTTTCCTTTCCAAAAAACAGATTCACACTCTTTTTGTATTATTTTTCAAACTCTTTTTTCTGCAATCAAGTTTATTATGCCAGAGAATCCTGAAATGTTTGAATCTGTAAAGAAACAGGTATTGGTTTAATAGGTTTCTGAAGGAATCCTAAAGGTGTTGTCCAATTTGTTAGTTCTTTGTTAGCTCTGAGAGTCTTTGAAATTTCAAACTTTTCTGATTCCCTTATCTACCCTGCCTTCATTTTAGAGATTATATTCATCTCTTTCTACAAAGTTTGAAGGTTATGCCCAAACTAGCATTCATTGCTTTATTTTTTTAATTTTATAATAAAAAATTTTCCATGGTTACATAATTCATCTTCTTACTCTTCCCTCCAGCCCCCCTCATCCCACCCTCCATAGGTAACACACATTTTCACTGGTTTTTACATGTGTCATCAATCAAGACTTATTTCCATATTAATGATAATTGCACTGATAGATGTTTAGAGTCTACATCCCAAATCATATCCGCAACAACTCATGTGTTCAAGCAGTTGTTTTTCTTCTGTGTTTCTACTGCCGTAGTTTTTCCTCTGAATGTAGATAGCATTCTTTTTCCTAGGTCCCTCAGAATTGTCCTAGATTCTTGCATTGCTGGTAGTACAGGAGAGTCCATTACATTTGATTTTACCACAGTGTATCAGTCTCTGTATACAATGTTCTCCTGGTTCTGCTCCTTTCACTCTGCATCAATTCCTGAAGGTCATTCTAGTTCACATGGAATTCCTCCAGTTCTTTATTCCTTTGAACACAATAATATTCCATCACCAGCAGATACTACAGTTGGTTCAGCCATTCCCCAATTGAAGGGCATACCCTCGTTTTCCAGTTTTTTGCCACTACAAAGAGTGCACCTATAAATTTTGTGCAGGTCTTTTTCCTTATGACCTCTTTGGGGTATAAACCTAGCAGTGGTATGGCTGGATCAAAAGGCAGACAGTCTTTTAAAGACCTTTGAACATAGTTCCAAAATGCCATCCAGAATGTTTGGATCAATTCACAACTCCACCAGCAATGTATCAATGTCCCAATTTTGCCACATCCCCTCCAACATTCACAACTTTCCTTTGCTATCATGTTAGCCAAACTGATAGATATGAGGTGATACCTCAGAGATGTTTTGATTTGCATTTCTCTAATTATAAGGGATTTAGAACACTTTTCTTTGTTTTTGTTGATAGTTTTGATTTCTTTATCTGAAAATTGCCTATTCATGTCTCTTGCCCATTTATCAATTGGGTAATGTTATTTTCATACAGTTGATTTAGCTCCTTATATATTTGAGTAATTAGACCATTGTCAGATTTTTTTGTCATAAAGATTTTTTCCCAATTTGTTGATTCCCTTCTAATTTTGATTGCATAGGTTTTGTTTGTATAAAACCTTTTTAATTTAATGTAATCAAAATTATTTATTTTACATTTTGTACTTTTTTCTAACTCTTGCTTGGTTTTAAAGTCTTTCCTTTCCCAGAGAACTGACAAGTATACTATTTTGTGTTCACTTAATTTACTTATGGTTTCCTTCTTTATAGTCAAGTTATTCACCCATTCTGAATTAATCTTGGTATAGGTTGTGAGATGTTGACCTGAACCTAATTTCTCCCACACTATTTTCCAATTTTCCCAGCAGCTTTTGTCAAATAGTGGATTTTTGTCTTAAAAGTTGGTCTCTATGGGTTTATCATAGACTGTCTTGCTGACGTCATTTACCCCAAGTCTATTCCACTCATCCTCCCTTCTGTTTTTTAGCCAGTACCATATTGTTTTGATGACTACTGCTTTATAGTACACTTTAAGATCTGGTATTGCTATACCACCTTCCTTCACATTTTTTTCATTATTTTCCTTGATATTCTTGATCTTTTATCCTTCCAAATGAATTTTGTTATAGTTTTTTTTTCTAATTCAGTAAAAAATGTTCTTGGTAATTTGATAGGTATGGCACTAAATAAGTCAATTAATTAGGGTAGAATGGTCATTTTTATTATGTTACCTCGTCCTACCCATGAGCAATCAATGTTTTTCCATTTGTTTAGATCTAGTTTTAATTGTTTGGAGAGTGTCTTGAAGTTGTGTTCATATAATTCCTATGTTTGTTTTGGTAGATAGATTCCTAAGTATTTTATATTGTCTAGAGTGATTTTAAATGGTATTTCTCTTTCTAACTCATGCTACTGCATTTTCTTATAAATAGGTGGAAATGCTGATGATTTATATGCATTTATTTTGTATCCTTCAACTTTGCTAAAGTTGTTGATTATTTCCACTAGCTTTTTAGTTGATTCCCTAGGATTTTTTTTAAGTAGACCATCATATCATCTGAAAAGAGTGATAGCTTAGTCTCCTCATTGCCTATTTTAATATCCTCAATTTCTTTTTCTCCTCTAATTGCAACTTCTAGTGTTTCTTACACAATGTCAAACAATAGAGGTGATAATGGGCATCCTTGTTTCACTCCTGATTTTATTGGGAATGCTTCTAATTTATCCCCATTGCATATGATGCTTATTGATGGTTTAAGATACATACTGTTTATTATTTTTAGGAAAGGTCCTTCTATTCCTATACTTTCTAGTGTTTTCAATAGGAATGGGTGCTATATTTTGTCAAAGGCTTTTTCAGCATCTATTCAGATCATTGCTTTATATTGAAAAAGTTTTAAGATTTGTTTTTTCTTTGCTTAATTGTGAGTCAGACATTTTCTGCCTACAATGCAGTTATGTTCTTGTTGAGGTAATAGTTAATTGGGAAACCAAAATGGCCTGCTAGAGAACAAAAGGAGAAAGTCGTCCATAATCCCCTTATTTATTTATTTATTTTTACTAATAAAATGATGAGTTTATACATATTTTTCTACCTCTTAATATTTTCAAATCTTCAATTTCATGAACTGAAAAATTTGGTGTTGTCTATTTCTAGGAAAATGTTGTCAAAAATGTTGTCAAAATGTTGTCAAAGCCACTTTGGCATGGCCTAAATTGGGACTTGATTTTTCTGTGTTATTTTCTTTGTGAATAAGAAAAACACTAGCTAGTTTTGGCTAGATTAGATCTGACTACATTATTGGCTGATACCTGGAATCAGACAGAACTAAGAGGATTTTCCCCTCTTTTCTTGTATATATCAGGTCAGTTTGTTTCTAGAAAGGAGTTTCTCTTTTTTCTTTTATAGTAAATTTCTATAAACAGAACAGGTGAGCAGTAAGAATTTTATAAAGACAAACCTATCTCAATTAATAGATTGATACTGGAATATCTCTGAGTTATTGTAATAGCATAGAAGTATGAAATACCTTAAAATTTTAATCCATATTTGTGGTCAAATTATAATATAAGCATGATATCTTCCAAAAGGATGAATTACACAAAATAATGACAAAAATAATCTAAAGTCTTTCTAATTTTATCAAATAGTATACTTTAAGAAAGCAACAGGATGATATATATTTATTTTTCCTAAGTACTATAAATAATGTATCTAGTAGGGAAATTAATTCTTGGTGTATGCTTTAGTAATAAATTTGCATAATTTGATTAAGGAATTTTACCTATAAAATTGCCTCCTACCTATAAAGTAATTCAATTTATTTTTCCATTTTAAAGTATGTGATGATTTTAAAAGACATAAGAGCTCATTTTATAAGTTGGAAATATTTTTTAAGATTCTTTTATTATGTATGGGTTTTAAGTAGAATTAAAAATACCAAGTGGACCATAAAAATATCTCTGAAGTTTCAGGTTTGGAAAACTAAATTTCAAAGACTGTATTAAATTGCACTGTCTTCTTATTGGAAGATTTGGCAGAGTTTAATCTAGGAACCTCTACAAGTGATTTGAAAATGATTTGAAACCAGAGAAGCAGAATCCCACTTTTGAGTTGCACAGAGAATGGACATTCTGTAATGTCCAAAAGACAGCCAGGGATCTGACTATAAGGATTGAATGTACTTTGAAAACAGGTTACCCCCTTAAAAGGCTATAAAGCAATGCATATTCTTTGACCAAATAGTATCACTACTGAATCTGTATTACAAAGATGTCAAAGATAAGGGAAAAGAACATATCTATTGAAAATATTTTATCAGTTCTTTCTGTAGTGGCAAAGAATTGGAAATGGGGGAGTTCATCATTTGGAGAATGAAAAAGCTATGGTATATGATTTTAATGGAATACTATTGTCTCATAAAAAATGATGAACAGAATGAGCTCAGAAAAACTTGTAAAGATGTTCTTGAACTTATACAAAGTGAGCAGAAGCAGCAGAAAACTGTATACAGTAACAAATATTATACAATGATCAACTGTGAAGGACTAAACTATCAACATCAAAGCCAGGATCCAAGACATAAACAATGGACTTGGGATGAAAAATGCTTTCTGCAGCTAAAGAAGGAACTGCTGGATTCTGATCATGCATCTGTTTGTGCCATCTAGTATTTTATTTCCTTAATGAATTTTTATCTCTCTCTCTCTCTCTCTCTCCCTCTCTCTCTCTCTCTCTCCCTCTCTCTCTCTCTCTCTCTCTCTCTCTC
>NW_025364786.1:0-9914 GCF_016433145.1 Gracilinanus agilis | reverse complement strand
GGGTGAATGACTTGAATATAAAGAGGGAAACTATAAATAAGTTAAGTAAACACAGAATAGTGTACTTGTCAGATCTCTGGGAAAAGAAAGACTTTAAAACCAAGCAAAAGTTAGAGAAAATTACAAAATGTAAATTAAATGGTTTTGATTATATTAAACTAAAAAGCTTTTGTACAAACAAAAACAATGTAGTCAAAATCAGAAGGGAAACAACAAATTGGGAAAAAATCTTTATAACAAAAACTCTGACAGGGGTCTAATTACTCAAATATACAAGGAGTTAAAGCAATTGTATAAAAAATCAAGCCATTCCCCAATTGATAAATGGGCAAGAGACATGAATAGGCAATTTTCAGGTAAAGAAATCAAAAGTATCAATAAGTACATGAGAAAGTGTTCCAAATCTCTAATAATTAGAGAAATGCAAATCAAAACAACTCTGAGATATCACCTCACACCTAGCAGATTGGCTAAAATGAAAGAAGGGGAGAGTAATGAATGTTGGAGGGGAAGTGGCAAAATTGGGACATTAATGCATTGCTGGTGGAGCTGTGAACTGCTCCAGCCATTCTGGCTGGCAATTTGGAATCATGCTCAAAGAGCTATAAAAGAATGTCTGTCCTTTGATCCAGCCATACCATTGTTGGGTTTGTACCCCAAAGAGATTATAGATAAACAGACTTGTACGAAAATATTTATAGCTGCCCTTTTTGTGGTGGCAACAAACTGGAAAAGGAGGGTATGTCCTTCAATTGGGGAATGGCTGAACAAACTGTGGTATATGCGGGTGATGGAATACTATTGTGCTAAAAGGAATAATAAACTGGAGGAGTTCCAGGCGAACTGGAGAGACCTCCAGGAACAGATGCAAAGCAAAAGGAGCAGAGCCAGAAGAACATTGTACATAGAGACTGATATACTGTGGTAAAATCGAATGTAATGGGCTTCTGTACCAGCAGCAATGAAATGACCCAGGACACCTCTGAGGGATTTATGGAAAAGAACGCTACCTACATTCAGAGGAAGAACTGCAGGAGAGGAAACATATAGGAAAAGCAGCTGCTTGAATGCATGGGTAGGGGTGGACATGATTGGGGATGTGGACTTGAAACTACCACACCAATGCAACCACCAACAATTTGGAAATAGGTCTTGATCAAGAACACATGACAAAACCAGTGGAAATGTGCATTGGCCATGGGTGGGGGGAGTGCAGGGGGTGAAGGGGAAAGTAGGAGCATGAATTATGTAACCATGTTAAAAATGATTATTAATAAATGTTTAAATTTAAAAAAAAAGCCTTGGTAAAAAATGACACATGTAAAACCCAGTGGAATTGCTCTTTGGCTATAGGAAGGGGGTTGGAGGAGGAGAGTGAAAGAACATGAATCATGTAACCATGGAAAAATACTCCAAATTAATTAATTAAAATTTTTCAAATAAAAAAAACCTTAATAAAATCTTTTAAGACCCACAAAAAAAAAGTAGACAAAGGAGAGTTAATCCTGTCTTCACAATCTAGTGAGGTACTAAATAGGGGTACTTAAGTTATTGTTAACCAAAGTGTTAACTCAAAATAGACAAAGGGAATAAAGGATTCCCTTTCACAAGTGTAAACTCAGAGAGAACAAAGAATTCCCTCTTACATATGGGAAGATAATTCTTTCAACTTCTAAGAACTTTATCATTATTAGAGCTGTTAGGAGTATCCATAGACAGAGGAAAAGGATGTGAACTTAATATGAGGGTATGATATCTAAAATAGTAAAATTAAGGAGTAAAAATAGGAATATATTGGGGAAAAGGGAAAGAGGAAAAAAGAACAGGACAAATTATCTTACATAAAACAGATATAAAAAAGCTTTATGGTGGAAGGGAAAATGGGGAGCACTTGAACCTTACTCTCATCAAAATTAGCTCTAAGAATGAAGAACATTCACAATCAATTGGGTATAGAAAAATACCTTACCCTAAAGGAAAGAAGGAAGGGAAGGGAATAAAAGGAGGGCACTGGGAGAAAAGAGGGAAAATTGGGGGATGTGATGGTCAGAAGCTAAATAGTTTTGAGAATGGACAGAATGAAAGAGAGAAAAGGATGAATGGGGGAGTAGGATGGAAGATAGCATACACTAAGCATAATGGTGGGAAAAAATTCTATAAATCTAATAAAGGCCTCATTTTTCAAATACATATAGAAATGGGTCAAATATATAAAAATGTCACCATCCATTTAAGAAACGGCCAAGTGATATTAACAGGAAGTTCTCAGACAAAGTAATTAAAGCTCTCTTTAGCCAGGTAAAAATTTCTCTAAATCAATATTAATTAGAGAAATACAAATTAAAACAACTCTTGAGGTACTGATTCATATCTTTCAGATTGAGTATTATGACAAAAAAATGGAAAATGACAAAGCTTGGAGGAGATGTGGGAAAATGACACAACATTGCTGTGGGAGTTGTGAACTGATTCAACCATTCTTGATAGCAAATTGGACCTATGCCAAAGGGGCTATAAAACAATACATAACTTTTGACCCTAGATTTGTATCCCAAAGAAATAAAAGAAGGAAAAGATTCTATACATACAAAAAATTTAAAGCACCTCTTTTTGTGGTGGCAAAGAATCAGAAAGTGAGGGGATATCCATCAATTGAAAAACGGCAGATTAAGATATAGTGTAGATTTTAGTGAAATACTATTTTGCTATAAGAAATGACTACCAGAAGGTCAGAAAAGCCTTGAAAGACTTATATGAACTGATGTGGAGGGAAGTAAGGAAAACCAAGGGAACATTTTACAAACTAACAGCAATATGATGATCAGCTGTGGATAACTTAGTTTCTCTAAGCAATGTAATGTTCTAAAACAATCCTAAAGGACTGATAATAAAAAATGTCATCTGGTTCCAGAAGGGAAAAAAAAAACTGATTTAGTCTTAATGTAGACCACAATAATGTTTTTTTCACTTTCTTAATGTTTTTAGTTTACTTTCATAAAAGGATAATATAGGAAAAATATTTTACATGATTGTACCTGTAAAATCTATGTTAGAATGCTTACCATCTTGAGCCAGGGGAGTGAGAGAGAAAATTCAAGATTCAAAATTTTTTTAAGAACAAATGTTAAAAATTGTTTTGATATATAATGGGGGAAAATAAAATATCAATATTATTTTGAAAACTCAATTTAAAAACTACCATTTATAAATGAAAAAAAAACTAATTTGGTCTCAATTGTTCCATGACACATTTTATAGATATATTCATCTCCTCAGCTATGTACATTAAATAAATATTTTACATTTACTCATTTCTGGTTGCATTTTGCATCATTATTACTTATGCCTTTCAAACTTCAGGTTGCTTGTTTTTTAAGGTCTAGTCATCTTCATCTAGTTGACTAGTCCCATCTTCAGTGCCTAGTACTATGATCTGTACATAATAGATATTCATCAAGTACCTACTATGATTTATTTAATCATATAAAGACTACAGTCTCATCCAAAAGCAATTATTAATTCTTTTGTGAAACATGGATAAAGATTTATAAAAGGTATAGGATTTTTCATTGTGCTTTATTTAGTAAAAATACCATATATTTAAATTTTACACATTTCTTCCCAACAGCCCTTTGAAGTAGGTAGTGCTCAATATTATAACTCGTATATTATAATTCAGAAAATGGAGTTAAGAGGCTGTTAAAGGACTTACATAATGTCATAAATTCCAAGTCTATAGCATGCTTATGATTATAACTATAATGTAATTATCATGTTTCTTTACGATATTTAAAGTAATGTTGCAAAACAGAAAGAACTTTAGTATCTCTGACTCTTTCTTGGGTGACTTATTTCAAGTAGTAATTTTAATTCAAAAATTGTAATTTTCTCTAAAGATTTGTAAAGGATTTGTGAATTTGTGTGGATTTATTATTATACATTAATGATATAAAGAGATAATGAATATAAGCTTTGATTTTGAGACAAAACAATTCCCAGAGAAATGCTGATCCAATTTTATAATCAAATAGGAAAGGAGAATGGATTTAAAAATAGAAAGTTCAGTTTACCTATTTGATCAATGAAAAACTGAAAGTTATACTTTCCAAATAAAATATTCTTTGCTTTGACCATGACCTACTACATGTATCTTTTTCTTCTCCTCTAAAGTACATTGATAGAGTTTAAGCTAATTATAAGTGAGAAAAATAAGACCACAGAATGTTGAATGAATTGTTCATTCAACTAATTTATGACAGAGGTAGGAAAATACCCAAATTTCCTGTATCTATGGAGTAAATTAAGATAGGGATAGAGGAAGTCTCATTTCTTTGGTTTTAGTAATGGGGTAATAGTAGTGTAAGTAGAGGGATGTATATGAGAGTGGTTCATTTTTCTTGAATATTAGTGTCTAAGGAAAAATTTATTTAATAGAGGAAAAAAATAATGGTGTAATGCTGATTTGGTGGACATAGCTCTGGGTCAGGAATGAATAACACTAGAGTTCTAATCTGCTGTTCAGACAGTCATTAGCTATGTGACCTTGGGTAAGTCATTTAGAATCTTATTTTTCAATTATAAAATGGGAATAATAGCACCTTTACAATATTATTATGAAAACCAAATGAGATTATTTATGACAGTACCTGGAACATAGCAATGACTATTCAAAAGGCTTATTCTCTTCCCTCTTAGTAACAGGCATATATTACATATATATGCAGTTTTTAATATAACTATTTCTTTTCTGCTAGCTATATTCCTAGTCATTACTCAGTAGCCAGTCACTGAAGTAGCAGAGACACTTTCCTCTCCCAAATCAAAATTTTTCCTTTACCACTCAGCTTACCCTGTCCCCATGGAAATATTTTTCTCTTCCAAACATCTTTTGTCACCCAAGTAAAAGAATATTGGGGCAGCTGGAGGTCAAGCATAGCTATTCGTTATTTAGGGAGAGAAAGTTAGGCATTGGGAGCTATGACTGACAAGAACAAATCAATAGGGAATGTATAAAGCTATATGTTGGAATCAGTACAAGAGGAGCCCTCATACCAATGGAGACAGCAGGTATGGATAAGGAGGCATTTTAGATTGAGTGTATGAGAGGAATCGGTCAGAAGCATAAGCTAGATTGAGAGGAAAGTATAAGGATCAGTCAAAAGTTCACAAAAATCAAAGAAAAAACAAGTGAAAGGAAAAGTCATTTGAATGTTAGTGTGTTGTGCTCAATTTAGAGTCTAGCATATACTATAATAATGGATTTACACTAATTGACCATGATCCCTTCTATTCCTTTGGTAAGACCTATCAGAAACAAAGACCCACACATTTCTTAGCATTAGAATCACTGCTTTGTATCAGGACTTTTTGCCTAGCAAGCCTACATGGAATGTGAATATCTTAACTTGGAAGGGTAAGATATAGCCATTGATAGAGTTACAAGTTTACATGAGAAATAGATAGCAGAGTAGTGATTGAGTGAACACAATATTAAGAAAAGAATCTGAGGATGTTAAAAGAGAATGGAGGAAAATTACAGACTGAGGTAAGAATGTGGCATAGATAAACTTAATCTAATCCACAATTATGGTCAAAGCCCCTTCTGACCATTGAACTACAATCTCAAGGAGAGTACTAATAATTAATGTTATCATTCTAGGTAGTGGCTGGAATAAGGAGATGTAAGTCAATGTGGAACAGAAAGGGATAAGATGACCAAAAGGTTAGACAGGTTAGGCAAGGTCTAACATACTATCTTCTACTTTCCTAATCCATATTTCAGAACTTTGCTGTAAATGACATGTAGAAGTGTTTTAATTTTTTTCATACCATTCATTTCTGCCTCTTCTGAGAAAAAAATGGTGAGATGCTATTCATAAAGAGAGCCCTTTAATTTGGTAGCCTGTAACAAGAGAGCTACAATTTTGAATATTTCCTACAATTTTGAAGACTATTTTTAGAGTAAGGAGACTATGGGTAAAATTGGCTTGGCCCATTGAATTGTAAGTCTCATAACTTATTGACTCATTTTCCAGTCTGAGCAGGTTTGTTCCTCCTCAGAATATCTGGCAGCATCCTGCAAACAAGGGTTTATCACATTAATACCAAAATTATTATGGAATCCAATTCTGCATAGCCTATAGCTCAAAACTCCTAAACTTAAGTGATCAACTCCGTCTTCCCTATAGCTAGGATTACAGGTTTGTGCCACCATACCAGGCAAGTTTCTACAAACTTAATCTGATGGCTTTAGAAAACATAGATCATAGATCAAGATTTTCTAGCTTGGTAGGATCTGTGACACTTGCTAACACTAAACTGCTAACACTCCAAGCCCTTAAGAGCCCAGAGTTATGACCATGATTATGATGAGGCATCATAGAAAACTGGTAAGAACACTGGTAGAATCATAAAGACAATAATAAAAAATGTAATAATTGGTGTTGTTATGAACACAATTTCAGTAGGATATAGTGCTCATAGTTATTGCAAGGTCATAGCTGGAGGGGTTTATTTCCAATCTACCACCTCTAAAGAAAATGTTAGGCAATGCTTAGAGTTATCGTTTCCCACCAGCTGAACCGCTTGTATATGACTCCATCATTACCACTATCTCCCTCATAAGCTCATCACCACAAAATCATCATCATGAAGACTGCTTCATTTATGGAACTTATACCTTATCAGTATCCTCAGTTGCTTCTGTCCCTCTGATTGGAGGATTTCAGGGTGGAACATAGATATCCTCCCAAAGTCTCCCTTTAAAGAAAGATCAGAAGCTCAGTCAGCTCTTTATTTCTCACCAGCTTCACTGATGGTTTTGACTCTACTGTCATCATTTGTTCAGGGCCAATAGGCTCTGCTCTTCCTTCCCATCCACTCAACAGAATTTCAGATTTTTTTTTATTTCTTGTATTTTCCCACTAGATTATAAACTGCTGGATGACAGGGACTTCTTTTTCTTAATTGTATCTCCAGTGCTTAGCATATGAAAGGTGCTTAATATATATTTATGATATTATATTACATGACCAAAGTTAGTTATTTGTTAATGGTTTCAAAAGACTTGAAATGCAAAGACAGAACAAAAGAACATCTGCATGGTAAATTATGGTTTGGGGTTTTTTGGCTAATTCTTTTATATACTCTCTTTGCTCTAACATAATACATGTTCCTGTCATTCCTTTGCCTCATAGGTTATAATCACTGAAAGGGAGTGTTAAGAAAAACTTCAAGTGATTCATTTGCTGATTTCCCAGAGCTAGATGAATGATTCCTGGACCAAAGCTTTTTGTATAAATAATGAAGTGGTGTCTCACTTTTCAAAGTACTTCTGAAATGCAGGCACTAGGTTTAAAAATGCCACAATGGGAATGGCTTCTGTGTAAGGAAACTCTCTGAGTCATGGAACTCAGATAAGGATGCTGATTTGAAATTTACTATATGCCAGAGCCAGTGCTATTCTTCTATCAGTAGTAGTAAAGGGTTAATTTAGAGATGAGTAGTCAACTACATCTGGCAACTAGTGCAGAGACCAGCTGAGCATTGGCAGGAAAGTCTGAGACTGTGGTTATTACAGCTATGGAATATTCAATAGACCATGTGAAAAGATCAGAGTCTGGATTTATACCAAAATTCTTTCATCAATTCAACAGATATTTGTTAATATCTACTATATGCAGAACATTATGATAGATTCTGTAAATGAATTAAAAATAGGTTAAGCTTATCTCCTCTTGTGTAACTTAGAGTTAGAATGGAAAAAAATGGCACACTCAAATAATTCTAATTATAGTATAACAAATCTAAATCATTATTGTCACCATGCTTATTTGTGTAGACAATGCTTTATACTCTGTAAAACACTTTATAAATATTATTTCATTTCATCCTCAGACCATCCCTGGGCAGTAGGTATTATCATTGTAGCTATTTTGTAAATAAGGAAACCAAAGAAGAAAAAGGTAAAGGAATTTGATGATGGTGATATAGTTACTAAGTATCTTAGGCTAGATTTGAACTCAGATCATCCAAAATCTAGGTCCATTATTCCACTCATTGCACCCCCAGGTGCCTTTGTATAAGAGAAGTATAAATCATTTTTCCATGAGGGCAAAGGACAAAAAATATTTGATTCCCATTTACGACTAATTTCAATCTGTGAACTTGGGTGGGATATTTCATTTTTATTTTCAGTAACCTCTAGCTGAAATGTAGCATTACCTTCAATTATTTAAAAAATATTCTAAGAAAGGATTCATTGGCTTCATCAGACTTCTAAAGGGGTCCATGAACCAAAAAGGTAAAGAACTTTTGGCATACTATCTATACAGTAGAAGGTTGTGCATTCATTTTGGCTAAAGGGCAGTATTACATGATTTAAGGAATGGGGTTCCACACTTATGCCAATAAAGGGCCCAGAAACTGGTTGTTTCAAAAATGTAAGCTATTTGTCAATTTGTTTTATCATTTTCATAGTATTAATCTTCTAACTATTGGATGAAACAGATGATACCACACAGAAAACACCTCAAAATTGTCTGACAGAATTTTAGCCTTTCAGCCAAAGTATAAAAATAATAATATGACCTCAGTTTATTGGTGAGTGAAGATATACAGGCTTAGAAGTGCCTGCTAAGGTAATAATTCATGCTTAGTCCATAGAAGAGTAGGGTAGGTGGCTAGTTGGTGTTCTCAAAAAATTAATATGTTTTATACCAACTATTCTCCCTATAACATCTTAGTAAATGCCTTTTGTTGACTGATTACTATTAGGAATCACAAGAGTAGGGGCTTGTGATCAACAACTAGTTACTAAGAATTGTTCCTATAAACATGAGGAGAGGTAGCAGTTGCCCTCTAGAAAAAGAGATTGCCAATTCCAGGATGAGTAGGTTAGAAGGGTGTAGAAAGTGAACAGAGAGAGAATGGTATACATTAAGGGCATAGTGTGACCGTGTTATCATGGCTGTGAATGCTTAAAGAATCTGGATTTTGCTCAATAGGTGATGGAGAATCATTGAGGAATACTGAACAGAAAAGTGGCAAAATCATTTCTCGGCACAATCAAACTAATTTGGAAAGGAGAGATGGAAGATAGGAATGCCTGCTAGGTACTTATTATAATAAATCAAGAAGCAGTGATGGAAGGGTAATAATGTGGGAGCAAAGAAAATAGAAAGAAAGGGATGGATATGAATTTTTTATTGTTTTCTATATGACAAGCACTGGGGAGTCAAAGAAAAAGGAAATATAATCCCTCTTCTCAAGGTTGTTACAGCCTATATTTATACACCTAATTGATGGAAGATAACCTCAGAAGAGAAAATACTAGATAGCTAATGGGACCAGGAAAGGCTATCTGCAGGAGACAATGTTTGCTAAATCTGGGAAGAAATCAGACTCATAAAATAATACCATGATATTGAACAAGAGAGTCGGGTAACTCATGGTACTAAAGTAACAGAGTGAAGTTAAGAGTGAAATACTTAACTTTATTCAAGTGCTAGGCACTGGGGATATAATTATGAAAAATAACATGACCCTAGTCCTTAAAAAAGTTTTTGAAGAAGGAGGAAGAATAACTTTATCAATTTCAGTGATGGGGAGGGGGGTATACTGAGGCACAGGAATTTAGGAGGACAGGCAAAAATGTAACTAGGAATGGAGAAATCAACAAAATGAGGGTCATAGATCCAAGTTAGACACACTATACAAACTAAATCAAGAGAATAAGGGGGCAGCTGGATGGCTCAGTGGATTAAGAACCAAGCCTAGAGACGGGAGGTCCTAGGTTTGAATCTGGCCTCAGACACTTCCTAGCTGTGCGACCCTGGGCAAGTCACTTAACCCCCATTGCCTAGCCCTGTAACAAATAAAATTAATATAGAAGGATATATATATATATATATATA
>NW_025364785.1:0-6021 GCF_016433145.1 Gracilinanus agilis | reverse complement strand
CATATATATATATATTTCAAGACTCATTTCACACAAAAGAACCCCCCTGAAACTTCACATTTGCATAGAAACACAAATTATGTCACATCAAAGCACAATAAAGTTATAGTTTTTCAAAGAATTTCCTTATGAAGATAATGCCGGATGAGAAAAAGTCTCAAGGTTAAAAAGGAGCCTCACTTTTTCTAAAAGTTATTTTGCCTGAGCTTGCCACTCTGTGACCTTGGGACGCCTGGAGCAGTTAGAGAGATATACCCACAGCTGCAGCTTTACTCTGCTGAGTGAAAAAAGGCTGTTAACTCATTAAGTGCTGGTTTACTAAGAACTTAAAGTTTTCCTAGAGGCTATAATGTTTTTCAAAAAAACAAAGTATGGATCATAAAAGAGGTCAACAGAGGAGTCTCAGATTTTCATCTATTTAAGACTGTTTCTCTTATTGGCCTCCCACAACCCTCTTCTTTTATGATTACTTTGTACCATTTGATGTTGTTGACCCACCCAATCTTTCTGGATATTTTCACCTTTACTAAATCATCATCCAGGCTCCACCTCCTTAGATGTAACCTGGCTTCCTCCCTTTCCTTATTTTTATCTTCTATACTCTTTCTTATGATAAGCCAACAACTTCCTCAGTTAGCAGCCCTATATAAAGACCTCTTATGTCTGTTTCTTAAATAGGAGTACCATAACACAAACTATCTCTTGAAACACCAAAAACCACACACACACACACACACACACACTTATTTTGATTAAGGGGATCCTTATCTTTCTAGTCATCCAGATTCACAATTTCTGTAATTCTCCCTACTCTGTCAAGCTTTGTAAAGCATTTGCAGGTTTTGATTCCAAATCCACAATGTCCCTCATATATACTTTCCTTTCCCCACGAACTTAATCATCATTCTAGTTCAAATTGTTATCAATTTCTGTTTGGAAAATTTCAATAATATCCAAATTTACCTCCCTGCATTCAGACTGTCTCTCCTCAAATCTACCCTCCATATGACTGCGAACTTGATATTACTAAAACTCAGATATGACAGTGTTATTCCCTTGCTCAAGAAACTCAGTGATACTATGCAAATGTTTCTATTAGTCTTTTAAAGTCTTTCACAAGATGGACGCTATCTTTCCAAACTTATTAAAATACAGTCCATCTTTATGCACTTGCCTTCTTTGTTCCACACAAACTTCCTCACCTACTGATTCCTCTTCATGGCATTCCATGATATTCTTCTGTTTCATTGCATAGACTGTCACTTCATGTATGAACTCCTTCCTGACCTCTTTGCCCCCTAGAATTATCAACTTCCTTCAAAACTCAGCTTAAATGTCCCATTGTTCCAGAGAGCTATCCTGATCCCTTTCTCCATTTGTTAGTGTCCTCCAAACCCTGGATACCATTTCATCACGACTTTGTTCACACCTATTTGGTAGATAGATAGATAGAAATGTTATATCTCTCAATATATCTATATATCTGACTCAATATCACTTCTATCATCTCTCTATTAATATGCTCATAAGTAGCAGAACCTGGGTGTGAGTCCCTGTCTTGAGGATGATAGGATAGTCATCTTAAACTATTTAAGGTCTTTGCTATAAAAGAACTAGCACATATATATATATATACATACATATATATATGCACATATATAATAATAGAAAAATTTTTACTATCCTTTCTGTTAAAATACATATATATGGCACTGAATTATCCAATGGCAACTTTGGAAATAGAAATTTGATGCACCTGAACTATATTACCCAGCATCCTTTTAAGTTATGTCCTCTCTTGACTTCCTGAAGTTTTGGGAAACAAATTTGCTGGAAACCCTACCCTTGGGGGCTCTATGCTCTCATAGCTCTGGACTCTCTCCTGGGTATGCAGTCTGGGAAGCTTTTTCTCTTTTACTGAAGCTATTTTTTCTTTTGCTTATTATTATTATTATTAAATCTTAAAATAATACTTGTAGTATTATGAATACTAATTTTTAATTTTACACAGCTAAGGTGTTGCTAATGAGACCTTTCTTTTTTGAATCTTTAGCAACAGTGACTAGGGAGAAGGAAAAGATTAGAAATTGCTAGCCCTCCAAAAGGGCTGCTCTCCAGATTGTGCAGAATAGGCTGAAAGTAAAGCCAGAGAACTTGAGGACACTATTATTTCTGGAGCTCTTGGGTTTACAAATCATTTGGTGAGAACAAAACAATTTACCTTATGTTGTAATATTAGAAAAACATCACTAATACATAGGCCTAATCCAACCACCTCCTCATAATACTTCATAATGGAGATGAGTTCAGCCCTGTGTGGACCTCACAGAATCCAGATTCAGACACAGGGTCAAATTAGGAGAGTTGGAAATATTATTTTAGAACCTTACCCATCAGTAAAGAAGCTCTGAGACTTTGGACCAAGTATTTACTACTTCTTGATCTAAAAACTTGGCATGACATAGAAATAATGATCTCATAGGAAAAGTGTGACTTACTCAGAGGCTGGAAGAGTATTGACTATATGTAATCTGCAAACTAAGAATCAGAAAGAGCGATGAAATCCCCTGTTTATGGGAAAGAGATTACTACTTTCCTTAGAGCTGGAAGAATGGGAAGAAGATCACCAGAGCACCCTGGCCACAGAATTTATCAAATTTTTCTTTCTCTTCCCTTTCCGGTATTCTTTTCTAGTTGGTTGCCCTTCTATTGTTATGACACTTTTTCAATGACTGTGTTTAACCACAAAGGAAAGATGGGAGATTTAAAGAAGAAATGAATTCTGCTCCAAATCAGGGGTCTCTTCAGATGGGAATAACTCATCTCTATTTCATGATCATAAACCAAAATCCACATTTCTTCAATAAATAGGCACTCTATATCCATCCCATAGTAATTTAACAAGTTAAACAATGGGACTTTCTAGCTATTGCTTTCAAAGTTTTCTTGTCAGTTACTTGGAAAGTAAATACTAGGGAAAATATCACTTTCACCGTGTTTATTCTAAGAGCCTTGGGGCTGCTATTTTTTTTTCTTAAAGTTTTTTAGCATTTCATTCATAACTATATTTCAGTTTCCTTGCCCATGGATTTCTGTCCCATGCCCAAAATTATAGTCCCTTAAATATCTCATAAATATGCCATATATATAATATGAATGTATCTATAAAATATTATGTGCATAATATTTATAAGTTTGTAAACCTTAAAAGGATAGTTATATTACATAGCAAATACAGAGGCTTGGCCCAGGAATTAGGAAGACCTGAGTACAAGTACTGCCACTGTCACATTCTCTTTGTGACCCTAGACAAATCATTTAACCTCTCATGAGGAAACTAAGACAGTTAATTACAGAGAAATTTCTAATTTACAGTTAATGGAGTTTTTGTATCAGGAGTTCCTTATGTGGATAAAATTACATTTTAGGATTCTCCATCTTTTCAATCTGGAAAGGGAGAGAAACAGACATGGAAAGAGAAAGAAATAGAAATAGAGACAGGAGAAAAAGAGGAAGAGACAGAGAAAGAGAAAGACAGTTCAATATTCTTAGCATCAATTGACAGGATGCTTGAGCCTAGGTTCAATGTTAATACAGAGAATTTTGCCATCAACTGCCTTATTTCTTAATTACTGGATTGGGGGAAAGGAGAATCATGTTCTGTCCAAGTAATGATAAAATTCCTCTCCTCTGTAACTTGTCAGAGGTGACACTTTCATTTTATCTGCACATATGACACAAATCAAGGTAGACTATGATATCCCTAAGGAAACATTAAATTCTGTCCCTAAGGCAATACCTACACAAGCAGCAAAGAGTTGGAAAAAATTACTTCAGAATGAAATTATGCTCAGTAGACCCATCTCCCTACCAAACTCTCTGGAGACAATTGAACACTCCAGCAGAGCAATTAGGATGCAATAGAATTCTCTGAAGAAGTAATGAGTCTTATGGGCAGTACTTGTAGTTAGGATTTGAGCCAGCCAAGACCAGTGGAGGAAATTCCCTTGGCTAGAGTTGATGTTAGCAGTTCTGCTGACCACAATAAATGGTTATAGATTCATAGAATATTAAAGTTAAATACAGAAGTCGGCTTGAGTCAGCTTGTGTCATCAGCTCACCAGAGCTAGCTGGTAAATTTTCAGTAAGAACATTTATACCAAGGAAATGGGAAAAATGCTACAAATTAGATCTTGATTTATTGCCTTTAATTGTCTAGACTTAAAAAGCAGATGGAGAAAAGTTTATAAAGAAAATTTAACTTAAGAACATGTTCTGTAAACATTTTTTGTCCTGCAGAGCCTTTAGTTTAACATTTACTAACTTACCTCTCATTTAACATGAGTTTAGAGACTACCTTATTCAGTCACTTTACAGATTAGGAAAGCAAAGCCAACATAAGGAAAGTGGAATGAAAAAATTACAAAAGTGGTCAGTAAGATACTCAGAAGACAGAAGAAGGTTGTATATGATTATTAGGTAGTAAAGCTGAAAGGAAATTTAGAGGCTATCTAGTAAAATTGTAATTTTACAGATGTAAAAACTGAGAACCACAGAGGTAAAGGAACTTTTCCAAAGTCATACAAGTTGTAAAGGGTTACATATGAAATTTAAACTTGAGTCTTCTGACAGTAAGGGCATTGTTCTTTCTACTATATTATGTGATTTGCAAGTTATTTAATTTATTTTTTATTTATACCTCACTGCTAATTAAACACAAACTTATTCTTTTCCTTTTCTATACCAACAACTTATAAGAGATATTTGTTCCTCTACTTCTTGCTTCCTCAGACTCACAAATGGTCCCTAAGGTAGATTCAGAAATTCTCTGTCCATTTTCTCTATCCACTGCAAAGTGTCATTCAGAATCCTAAGTGATACATTGACTTTTGATGTTTATAAGACCTGCCTTTTCCCAAACTGTAGCTAAACTTTTGTCTTGTGAGGTTCCTAATCTTTCCCATCAACATTTTCTCTCTTTGTAACTTCAATCAGATTGACATAAATGCCTCTGTAATCTTGATTGGCTTCAGAAAACATTTTAAATGTTGACCTCTGTCAGTATAACCTCTAACTAAGAAGAATTTCAGTCTGGTCCTCAAGTCGTTCATATCTAGGGACCCTTGAGAAGAAAGCTACAGCTGGTGTGGGAGGCTACGGACTGGACTTTAAGATAGATAACTTAATTCTGTCAAACTCTCTTAAGAAAGTAACTAAGAAATGATTATACATTTAGAGTAAGATGACCTAGGTTCAAATCTCAGCTCTTTCCCTTAGAATCCATGGCATTTTCCCATAGTTTCTGGCTCAATTTATTATTTATGAAACAAGTGGCTTGAATTAGATGGTCTCCTTAGCCCCCTCCAACTCTCCATCTATGATTCTAGGCTCCAAAGTCCTGTTACTAATAAATAAAAGTGCTGAACTTATTTCAGGAGGTAAAGAGAATAAATTACATAATTTAAATCTGAAGACATTGAGAGATCTTAGAAATCCGGCATCCCTATTTTATAAATGAACAAGCTAAGGTCTAGAGCAGTGACTCCCAAAGTGGGAGCCACTGCCCCCTGGTGGGTGTTGCAGCGATCCAGGAAGGTGGTGATGGCCACAGGTGCATTTATCTTTCCTATTAATTGCTATTAAAATTCTTAAAAAATTAATTTCCGGGGGGCTAAGTAATATTTTTCTGGAAAGGGGGTGGCAGGCCAAAAAAGTTTGGGAACCACTGGTCTAGAGGGAAGTAAGAGTGATGAAAATAGGTAGAACCGAAAGAGACTATGGAAATGATTTAGTCTAAATTTCTAATTTTACAAAAAAATAAATTTGGGACCAATGAGAGTAAGTAGTTTCCCCAAGGTCACAGAAATCAAGTATCAGACATGATATGTTAAACCAGATTCTCTTCCCCTCAGTGATATGCTATGACTTGAAAAGCCCACAAGTACATTTAGGCAGGAATGGGGCAGGTTATATCCTCTCTCTCTCTCTCTCTCTCTCTCTCTCTCTCTCTCTATATATATA
>NW_025364784.1:0-3890 GCF_016433145.1 Gracilinanus agilis | reverse complement strand
AAGGAAGGAAGGAAGGAAGGAAGGAAGGAAGGAAGGAAGGAAGATAAGGAAGGAGGGAGGGATATCTGAGTAGCCTACCTAAAAAGGAAGGAAGGAAGAACTCCAAGGGCATTAATAGGTGTCTCACCTCAGGGAAATTTTGTAAGAGACTCAAGTCCACAAACAAAAGAAAGGCTATTAAGCAACCTCATGATGAGAACCCTAAAATAGGAAAGAGTTGTCTGTCAAGACTAGAAACCAAAGGGAATGAACAGGGGTTCTATGCAAGAAACTGTCTTGTTTCTCCAGGGACTAAAGGAGGCTAAAGGAAATTACATGGTCTTGGACAGAATTAAGCAAGGTAGACCATCACAAAAAATATATATAAACCCAAAAGGAGAGAGGTCTATAGTTGGGAATGTGAGAACAGTGACAAAAAGCACTAGAAAATTCTATTTACTCTTGTGTCCTTAGACGATCAATCATCCAGCTTTTATTTATTATGTGCCAGGCACTATGCTAGGTCCTGGAGACACAAAAATAAATATGAAACAGTCCTGAGAGCACAGGAGCATAGATCTAATGCTAGAAGGAGCATCAAGGACCATCTAGTCCAGCCTTCTCATTTACAGAAAAGGAAACTGAGATAAAGGAAAGTTAAGTGAGCAATTCATTGTCCCACAGATAATAAGTGGCTGTGCTAGAAGCCTCTGCCCTCAAGAAAACATCTAGAGAAACAGAATGCATACAAATATGTAACTAAAAAATAATAGAAGATGGTGAGACTAGTCCCTGAAGAGAATTGGGAAAATCTTCACCAAGGAGATAGTAATTGAGTTACAACTTAAAGGAAGCTAAAGATTGTGAGTTAAAGGTGAGAAGGAATCCTGGGCAAAGATATTTGGCCATCTCAGTGGATTCATCTCTAGAAGTCCCTTCCAACTATACATTTCCATGATCCTTTGCTTTAGACATTTGCCAAACTGAATAATATTAAGACTGGAGATGGCAAGTCGACGTTTAAAAACGTTTACCTACAAATTCCTTTGAACAACAAATTTAGTTTGAACTTGAATGAATCGTGTGTGCTGGACAAAGGATGGGGTAACCCTAGGGAAGAAAGGACAGCCGGAAAAGGCCATCCAATTGGGTCAGACTTTGGAGGGAGGTGCTCTCCCATTTTCATCCTTGGAAATTGACCCTGGAAAGTTAATCCAAGATAAAGACCCACCAGGAGCCCAGCTGGGAGAAGTCCTCTGTCTGGAGGTCTTTTAAACATTTGGGAACACAGGAGCCGCAATATCTCCATAGGAGATTCATTATAAACCTTCCTCTACTGATGAGGTTTAGAGATGCTTATGATTTATTGGGGGTTGTTTTTTTCCCCCTGGTAGGGAAGAAAATGTATGCTAAGCCACGTGATCATTTGTGCCATTCGTGCCTTGGCAGGCCAATGACTTTGACCTTAGCATCCCTTTGCATCCAATGTTTTCACTATGGCCTCTCTTGAGTTCTCCTGAGAAGAGTGTGCCATCTCGTGGATATACACAGAAGTTCAGAACTTCCTGATACCGTTTCTTCTTGTTTTCTCAAAGCTTCCATCAAATAGGGGCCCACATGGTTTTATCATCATGGCCTGTCGTTATGGAGTAATTGCTATTCCTCTGTGTGTTTAAAAAAAATCCTAGAAGTGAAGCCATGCCACAGTAATGACCAAAACAGCTCGTGTTTTTGAAACACTCTGTATTTTCCACAGTTTTAGGCAGGTCGTGCATTCAGAGGAGACTATCTAGTCCAACACCTGCAGAATAAAACTAAATTAGGTGTTTAGTTCAAATTTAAACAATTTTGGAAGTAGCTCAAGTTCTATTTCTTGCATCAGGTGACTTTACAAAGCAAAAGATGAATAGCTAATGCTTAGGAATCGTGACAAGGACTATGAGGGGAATGTGGGAGGGTCTGCCAATAGTCAATCGGTCAACAAGCCTTGCCAGGCTGGAGAAGGAAATGGCAAACCACTCCAGTATCTTTGCCAAGAAAATCCCAAATGGGGTCATGAAGAGTCAGATGTGATGGGGAGGGGGAAACAAGGCTGAATAACGATATTTGCCAGGCACAGTGCTAGGTGCTGGGAATATAAATACAAGGGAAAAGAAATCCTATCCTCACCCTCCAGGAGCTTACGTTCGAATTCAGACTCAACACATGAAGTAAGCTGGAAAACTGCGGGGTGCAGAGAAAGTACAATGAATCCTCAACTTTCACAGAGCAACTCCCTAGAAAACTGTGGGAAAGTTAAACACAACTGCTGAGATACACTGAAACTGTGGGAAATGGGGGGTTAGGTTCCTGCAACCCCGAAAATCTATAATCTTACCTTGAGATTGCTAAAAATATACTTTTCTGCATACAGTTCTTTATAATAAAATATTAAGTCTGATAAAACACACTTTTCCTAACACAGAAACCATGTCATAACCCAAAAATGCTGTACACAAAACAAAACTGGTAATAGGCAAGACATTTTTCTCCCCAGTAAATCCCTAAAATTCTGTGACCTTTTGTGCTGATATCTCGATTTTTAAAAACAACATTGTTTTCAGACAATAGTCACTACAGTAACATACTCCATAGCAAATAAAAGTCTTAAAATGAAACATCTTTTAGGCTGAATCTTATCTCCCACCTTGTCGGATGGCAGTATGAGGGCACTGCACTGTGTACTATACTATGGTGAACTTCTCTATCTTATCCACCTTTCGAAAACCAGGGGAGATGGGGCAGCTGGGTGGCCCAGTGGCTCAGTTCAAATCTGGCCTCAGACACGTCCCAGATGTTTGACCCTGGGCGAGTCACTTAACCCCCATCGATTAGCCCTTACCACTCTTCTGCCTTAGAGCCAAATCATAGTGTCAATTCTAAGATAGAAAGTCAAGGATCTTCTTGGCCAATAGTGGCTACAGTCATCCAGGCATGATTTATCTAACATCTTTCCATTGTATCTCTGACTTTGCACCCTTGTCTTAGAGTCCAAAAGACTTCCTCTATGCTTTGGGGTCATAATTGCAGTAAAAAGGAAGAAAATAATAATAATAGCTAACATTTATAGAGCACTGACTTTGTGCCAGGCACTGTGCATTATATGTGTATATATATATATATGCATATATATATAAAACATATACATTACATTAATATAAATTACAAATATTGCCTTCTTTGATCCTCATAACAGTGTTGGTAGATAAATGCTATTATTATCTCCATTTTACAGATGAAGAAACTGAGCAAAAGTGGTCCCACAGGGTCACACAGTGAATTTCTGAGGTCTTCCTGACTCCAGGCCCAGACATCTATCCGCCTGAAACTCTAAACACAAAGAAAATATAAAACAAATTAACATTATATACTATGAAATACTTGACCACCACAAGTTTAATAACATCATTGAAAAAAATTACTTAAAACTAGTCACACTTCAAATTCTTTATGCAATGTGCTTCATTTCACAATGAATTAACAAGGTTTTCACTGCATTTAGAAGCAGTGTTTTGCTGAACACAAAAAATATGCATATGGCGGCACCTAACAATGTATAAGAAAGGAAGCACTGGCAGGCTCACTCTAAGTATGTGGGGATTAAAATCCAATCACACACATTCTGCCATCAAAATGGAAGATTCAAAACAACTCAGGGGCTACCAACCAACTCAAAGTGGCTTAAGATCTCAAGCTTTTAAAGGTAAAAGTTTTAAGTTAAAAAGTTGAAAATTAAAAGTTAACCCATACATGATTGGGGATGTAGACTCGAAATTACCACCCCAGTGCAACTATCAACAATTTGGAAATAGGTCTTGATCAATGACACATGCTAAAACCAGTGGAAATCTGTGTCAGCTATGGGGGGAGGG
>NW_025364783.1:0-4736 GCF_016433145.1 Gracilinanus agilis | reverse complement strand
CTTCCTTCCTTCCTTCCTTCCTTCCTTCCTTCCTTCCTTTCTTCCTTCCTTCCTTTCTTCCTCCTTCCTTCCTTCCTTCCTTCCTTCCTTCCACCATTTACTAGTTATTTAACCTTAGGCAAATGACTTATCCTCTCTGAGACTTCAATTTTCTCATCTGCAAAATGGAGATCAATGAACAAGCCCATGTTAGGTTGAATTCTTTGAAATCAGACACTAGCTCAGATTTCTATTTGTATCCTCAGGGCATAGCTCAGTGGTTTGCACATACTAAATGCTTAATAAATGCTTTTTTTTCCCATTTATTCATTCACTCATTCATTCATGACATTTCAGGCATCCCACTAAGGTCTGGGGGTACAGAAGAGAAAAGTGCTTTGTCACTAGGAAGCTTCTATTCTAATGGCATTATCTTTTGCCTCACAGGGTGGGGCATGGGTCAAATGAGCTAATAAATGAAAAACCAGCTATTGTTTAAGCTAACAAGTGGCTTTACTTCACAAGGAAACCAGAAGATTTTTTTGTATTTGCTAACAGCCTTATAGGCTAAGGACACTGACGACTGGAAACAGTGGTGGTGGTGGTGGTGATATAAGGGCACGTTAATATGTGGAAATATTTGCTCTTTAAGTGTGTATATATGTGTATGTATGCATGCATGCATGTGTGTGAGAAAATGTGAGTGATGGGAAATTATCTTAAAATTTAAATGTATTCTATCCAGAAGCATCACTTATCTTTCCCCCCTGGATGGCAGCAAAGCCCAGTGAGAGAAGTGTGTGATGACTGAAATTATACATGGTATATTTAGTATACACATTTATATAATACTTTAGGGTCTGTAACATACTTTACAAAATATATTTTCTAAAATTCTTTTGAGCAGAGACTGGATCATCACTCATCAGATATGGTAGACATTCCTTTTGTGTATGGGCCGGACTAGATGGCTGCCTACAAGTCCCTAATTCTCTGATTTTGTGATCTTGTTTCAATGAGACCCCATAATGCGTACCATTATCCCCATTTTTCCGAAACCAAGTCTAGTGTTCTTTCTACCACATTATTGAGGCAGGATGCCAGGTGTTGAGACCTACCTGGTTTATGCAAGCATTTGTAGCCATTCCGAAACGAGGATGTTCCTAATTGCTACTTGTGTTCCCACAGATCAAACTAAGCTTTGTTTACTGATGGAAAGGCAAGGTGGAGGTTTTAAGCAGCCATCCAGAGGATTTCAGGATCAGAGACAATTTTACCTTAATTCTCTTGGTAATTGCCTTAATTCTTTCCTTTGACCCAGGTTTAGAGAGACACCGTCACAGTCTTGCCTAATGGACCACTGCTGACTGATGAGGCTCCTCAGTGAGCCTGCAGAGGAGAGGATGAGGAACCACCCCTAGGGACAGACAGCTAGCTTCACAATTACACAAAGCTTCCTTGCTGCTGAATATCCACAAGTGATGGAAAGGAGAGGGAAAGAGAAGGTTTCCTGAAGACTTCCTGCAGCCTTCTCAGGTAAGATGAGAAATTAACAGTTGCCTATCTCTTCTTTTTAGGAGTAAAGAGTTTTCTGGTCACTTTCATAATCTTACCTGTTACTACCACCACCACCACCACCAATGGGGGAAAATAAGCAAAAATGATCCAAGAGGGAAGGGAAAATCACTCTAGGGGGTGAAGGAAGACACAGGGGACATCAAGTATGGAGAATGTGGGGGAAGGCATATCTGGCCAATAAGTGATCCTGGAGTCACCTAATTACTCCAAGCTTTAGTTGCTCTTTTTGTTAAATGAGAATAATTTTGGCTCCTTCCTTTCATTCCAGCTACTTAAAAAAAATCCTATACCTTCCATCTTAGAATCAATACTGTATGCAAGGCAGAAAGGATACACAATGGGGGTTAAGTGACTTGCCCAGGATCACACAGCTAGGAAGTGTCGGCAGCCATTCCCGTCTCTAGTCTTGGCTCTCAATATACTGAACCTCCGATGTAGCTATTTTGATAAAGAGATGAGATAGCCTGGGTGTAATTGCTTTAGATCAGGGGTTCTTCACCTTTTTTGGGTCCTGGACCCCTTTGTAAAGTCTATCGATCCCTACTCAGAATGTGTGTTTAAAAGAAGAATTAATTAATAAGAACATTCTTTATTTAATTTAGAGGCTGGTGAAAATTAAGATAGAATTTCCTTCCCTCTCTGGTTACAGACCCTCCCCTGAATTATCTATCCATGTACTCCACGGTGGTGGCAGGGAGGTTAAAAACTCCTGCATTAGACCAAAAGTTTTCCCTTTGGTTTGAAATCGGTATTATTATTTGTATATGTTATTTTCTCTTTTATATATGATCATTTAATTATCTGGACTAATGGAAAGGAACAGAGGCCTCGGATACACCGAAATATACTGCTAGATGATGGAGGAACCTAACAGCATTTCTCCTTGCTCAGATGTGGCAGCGCCATTAATGTTTCATGGAATTTGTTTTCAAAATTTAAGGACATTAGAATCCGTATGGTTTCTGATTACCTAAAATTTATAAGGAGGAAACCAACTGGAGATGGGGAGCTGCTGCTGGAACTGTGACCCAGCCCAGTCAGGTTTTAATCACAAGCCATGCAAGCCTCGGGAAGGGGGGCAGGAACCCCAGAAGTCTCGAGTTGTAATTGAACTGCTGTCACTTAAGTCTCTTGGGCTTCAGAAACTCATTGAGAGCTCCTCTTTGAAAGGGATTTCAGGGGCCTGCATAGGTGGGATTTGGAAGTGACATCAGCTAAGTAATGAGATATGCCTTTAGGGAGAGGCAGGCCACATCCCGGGAATGCTGATCATCAGGGAGAATGGGAGTTCACTCCTGTCAATCTTGTGCACAGATCTTTAGGTTGAAGATCTCAGAGAACAATGGGCTTTGTTCAGCTAGGTTGTCTCTAGAGAGGAAGAACTGTACAGTGCAAAGCTAGCCAGGAAGAAGATTTGGATAGCAATAGAAAATTTGCAATGGTACACTGGATATGGAATGAGACATCCTGGGTTCGAATCCTGCCTTGGCTACTTGTTACCTGCATAATAATGGGAAAGTCATTTGACCTTCCTGTGCTTCTATTTCCTCATCTGTAAACTGTAATTCCTCATCTGTAATTGTCAAACCAAAGATTTTAAAGATATTTTTATAAGGGATCTTCTAGCTCTGGATCTATGATTCCATGATTCCATGACCTCTTAGTAGATAGTGTTGGACCTAGAGTCATAAAGATGAGTTCAAATCCTGCCTCAGACTCTTAATTAGTCAATTAAGAGCCTACTATGTGCCAGGCTCTATGCTAAGCTCTAGGGATATGAGAAGAAACAAAAGACAGTCCTTGCCTCCAGGAGCGTGCTAAATGATAGGTCCTCTTGATGGGGATGGTGAGGACTTGATTTAATGGGCATGGGGAATCCGTGGTGTGAGAACTCCCCCTGATGAGGCATTTTTGTGACTCAGACGTCCCTCCTCCCTTCTGACACAACCCAGGCCCTGGTATAAGCCCTAATAGCCTCCGCCTAGATTACTGCCCAAGCCTTCTGGTGCCTTTCCCTACTTTAGCCCATCCTCTCCTCAGCTATCTGATTTTTCTTCCTAAAGCACAGAGGTGACCGACTGTGTCACTCTTGCACTCAGGCAACTTCCAGGGTTCCCTGTAACCTGCAGGAGCAAATATCAAATATTCTGGCTTTTAAAATTCATCACTATCCGGCGCCTCCATCCATTCTAGACTTTCTTCCACACACACTACAGAATCCAGCTGCACCGGCCGTCTTTCGGACCATTTCCTGACTCTGCCTTTTCATTGACTGTTTCCAAGGTCTTAACTGCTTCCCATCCTCATCTCTGCCCCTTGGCTCCCGCAACTACCTTCATTTCTCAGCTTAAATCTGACCACAAGAGGCCTTTCTCGGTCCCCTCAACCGCTAATGCTTTCCATCCAAGACTACTTTCCATCTTTTTATCATTGTTCAGTTGTTTTCAGCCACATTCGATTCTTTGCGGCCCCTTTTTTGGAGTTTTCTTGGCAAAGATAGTGGTTTGCCATTGCCTTCTCTGACTCATTTTACAGATGAGGAAACTGAGACAAACAGGGTTAAGTGACTAGCCCAGGGTTACACAACTAGTAAGTGTCTGAGGCTGGATTTGAACTTGGCTGTTCCCAATTCCAGGCCTGGTGCTCTATAACATATAGCACCACCAAGCTGCACTTTCCACCACCTCATATATACCTTATCTGTATATAAGCTTGCTTACTATCTACCTGTTAGAATGAGATCTTTAAGAGTAGAGACTTTTCTCTTCTCCTTTTTATCCCTAGATCTTAGCACACTTAATAACTGCTTGTTAACAAGACAGATAGTCTTAGAAAATTGCCCAGGGTGGTGAGAGGTTAAATGATCTGTCCAGGGTCCTACAATCATAAAGTCTCTGAAGTAGGGCCTTCTGAATCCAGATTTTCTTGACTTCAAGGATCCAATCAAAATCCATATCACCTCCTGCTTCTCTAGACTCCTTCCTTTTCTCTGTCTGTCTCTCTTCTCTCTATCTCTCTCCCTCCCTCCCTCCCTCCATCTCTCTCCTGTCTGTCTCTGTTTCCATGTCACTCTCTATCTCTCTGTCACTCTATCTCCCTCTTTCCTCACTCTTCCTCCTCCTCCTCCTCCTCCTCCTCCTCCTCCTCCTTCTTCTTCTTCTTCTTCTTCTTCTTCTTCT
>NW_025364782.1:0-7265 GCF_016433145.1 Gracilinanus agilis | reverse complement strand
TACATATATATATGTATATATATATCACATGCTGCTGAAAAAAAGGTATCTTCCTTTTCATCCCTTTTCAAATTTCTCCAGATATATCTTAGATCTAAATTTTCCAATATTTCACTCACTTCCCTTACCACTGTACCCTCTATGTATACTTCTTCTAGCTATTATGATAATGATAATTTTTAAGAGTTACATATATCTTTCCGTAGGAATACATGCCATTTGAAGTTACTGAAGCCCTTAAATTTTTTTTCTCTTTCTTATTTACTATTTTGTTTCTCTTGAATTCTGTATTTGGGCATCACATATTATAAGTCTGGTGATTTTTATTTTTGGAATTCTTGGAAATCTTCTATTTTATTTAATGACCATACTTTTCCCTGAAAGAATATAGTCACTTTTTCTGGGTAGTTGATTTCTGATTGTAGAACCAGTTCCCTTTCCTTTCAGTATATTATATTCCAAACCTTGCAGTCCTTCAATGTGGAGACTGCTAAATTCTGTGTATTCCTGACTGGGGCTCCATGATTTCTGAACTGTATCTTTCTGGTCACTTCAAGTATTTTCTCCTTGAACTAGAAACTCTTGAGCTTGGCTATAACATTCCTGGGAGTTGTCACTTGGGGATTTAATGCAGGAGTTTATATGTGGATTCGTTCAATCCCTATTTTACTCTCTTGTTCAAGAATTTTATGTCACATTAGTGAATATGAGTTCAGAAAGAGATGAATAAATATATAGATTAGATACATACATACATATATATACATATATATACATATATATATATATATATACACATATTAGGAACAGTTAGCTGGATCAGTGGATGGCACATCAGACTTGGAGTTAGGAAGACAGGAGTTCAAATCTAGCCTCAGATATCAGCTATGTGATCTTGAGGAAGTCACTTAACCCTGTTTCCCTCAATTTTGTCTTCTATAAAATGTCAGTATATTTGCTAGAACCCAAATGGGACCATGAAGACTCATACATGACTGAAATGACCGAACAAGAACAAAGTATATAGTGACATACTATAATACATATTCTATATACATCTATAAAAATACACACAACCCTATTTATGATCTTTTGTAATATACATATATTTGATTCATTCTCTTTGAAGACACATTTTCTTCCTCCAACTTGCCCACTATATAGTCAATATGTAATGATTTTATTTTTCAAAATGAAGCACCAAATGTCTATTGATGTTTCCAATGACAGTTCTGTATGAGATATTGCATGGGTAATACAAAGGTAAATACAAGGAGCAAGACACCAATCCTCAAAGAATTTTTAATCTAATTGAGGTGAATAAAAATTCAAAGCACAAAAATATATCGATACCATTTAGGAAATATTAAGTGCCAAATGAGGATGGAAAATAAAATTCTACAAAAAGAAGAATGCTCATGATCAGAGCTAGCATTATTACAAAGGTGCCAAAAGTTAACTTGGGCTCTAAGGGATAGATAAGAGGAGTAAGGGAAAAAGCATGGCATCTTCTCAATAAAATTATGAAAAAGGATAAGAAGGAAGGAGAAAGAGAAGAAAAGAAGGAGGGAAGGGAGAAAAGATTAAGAGAAGGAAGAAGAAAGGAAGGAAAGATTGCATTATATTATGCTAGGGGCTGAGAAGATTTCTCCTTCTTTGCCCTTATCCCCACTAAATCCCTTTTTATTTTAGTTATTTTGATTTTGATACTACAAAAGCATTTCAATATTATGTCATAGAGTTTTCTTTTCTCTTTGTCTTTTAGAACACAGACACACCATCATGGTATGAAAGGGACTAATATCTTGAAGACAATGTCAGCAAAACATGAGCTCTGTTAAGTCCTATTGTGTTGCCAGTGCTTGAATTTAAGATTTCTTTGTTAAACTTTAGTGTTTCCGTTGTTAAGTTTTTCTTTTCACTAACTGATGGATTTATTCTTCATTTTATGACTTCTCCCCTTTCCATGATGAAATAAATATTTAAGTTTGAGTTATTGGACTTCTTGTACTTCTTAAATAGCAGAAGCTATTTTTGCTTCCATTCTCCTTTCCCTGAGGCTCTGAGCATATTCTGTCGTCTTCTTTGACCATCTCTCTTTCTTTTTCAAGGCTGGGCAAAAGCAATATCCATCAACATTTTTGGTCTCATTCTCGAATCACTGACATGGAGGGTAACTATAATCATTCTCTAAATAGAGAGTAACTGCATCTGTCTGTCTAACATGTGGAATGGATTGGTGGTGGAGATAACAAATGGCAGTTTTCAGGCAAAAAATTTCTTGATGTTAGGTAGTTAATTAGCACAGTTAGTAGAGGTCTATACTTGGAGTCAATGACCCCTGTCTTTCAAGGCTATTACATTGATTACAAATGGTTATGTATAACATATAATAACATATAATATAATAAATATGTTTATATATATCACTTTATTAAACTTAAGATAGTATATACATTTTAGTCACTCTGCTATTATTTTGAGTTTCTTATAAGTTTCGTGCTACTATGTCTTCTTGTTTTGTGGATTTAGCTTTAATTGCCCTACACAAGGAATACAATTATGTCTTTTGGAGAAGGGAGAGGAAAATCATTAGGCCTTAAAAATAAAAAGAGGGGGATAACAAGGGAGGGGATAGAAAGGGTAGTAAATCAAGGCAGGGGACAAGGGTTACTGGTTTAAAACAAATCACTGGTTTAAAAGGTAATAGTCTAAGAAGAAGGGGTAGAACTATGAGAGGATACCAAAATGTTGGGGAATACACAACTGATAATTATAACTCTGAATGTGAATGGGATGATTGAATGTACAAAATTAAAAAGCTTCTGCACAAACAAAACCAATGCAACCAAAATCAGAAGGGAAATGACAAATTGGGAAAAAATCTTTATAACAAAAAACTCTGACAGGGGTCTAATTATACAAATATACAAAAAGTTAAATCAATTGTATAAAAAATCAAGCAATTCCCCAATCAATAAATGGGCAAGGGACATGAATAGGCAATTTTCAGATAAAGAAATCAAAACTATCAATAAGCACATGAGAAAGTGGTCTAAATCTCTAATAATTAGAGAAATGCAAATCAAAACAATGCTGAGGAATCACCTCACACCTATCAGACTGGGTAAAATGAGAGAAGGGCAGAGTAATGAATGTTGGAGGGGATGTAGCAAAATTGGGACATTAATGCATTGCTGGTGGAGTTATGAACTGATCCAACCATTCTGGATGGAAATTTGGAACTATGTTTATAGGGCTATAAAAGAGTGCCTGCGAGTTCCGGGTTAAGATGGTGGCAGAGTAAGAAGCAGCTCTTAACCTCTTCTGACCAAAACACACAAAACTCCTCAAGGGGACATAAAAACAAGTCAAGACAAACGGAGGAACCCCACAACAGGGCACAGCGTGGAAGGTACGTGGAATCGAGGCATTTGAATGCTATAAAGGGATGAAACAGCTCTCACTAAATCACGGGCTGAGCAACGACCCCACCCCCACCCCCTCCACACACAATATCTATAGCTCTGAAGCCAGCTAAAAAGAAATAGAGCAAGTTTGGGGCACCCATCGAGTCATTGGCAGCTCCAGGGCCTGTTCCTGAGAGCAGCAAGATTTAGGACCCCAATAAGCCAAAGAAAGTACGCGAAATCTGAGCGAGGGAGCAGAGAGTGGACACCGGGCACAGAGCGTGGGCTGAGAGCACAGGCATGGGCGGAGGCGTGGGTGGAGGCAGACACAGCCAGGAACTAAATCTCTGAAAACCTGAGTGGGGAACCAGTGCAGACAGGTATACGACTGTGGAAACAGCGCCCTGAGACTTGTAAAGGAACCTCCTGCAGAGGATCAAGCAAGGGGGTCCACCAGGGGGCTTGACCTTGGAAAAAACCAGAACTCAGACCTCAGGAGCCAATAGACCGCGGACAGACACTGAGCACGAGGATAAACCTGAGAAGCTGCTGGGCTGATGATGGCTACCAAGTCTCAGGAAGCTCAGAAGAGAAAGAATAACAACAAGAAAAAGAAGCCTTTAACACTTGACAACGTTTAAACAGAGAAAATCGAGACAACCGAGCAAACAGAGGAGGAGAACAAACAAGCATCCGGACCCTCCTCAAATAAGGAAAACTCCTCACAAGCTATGGAAGAGTTCAAAACTGAGATTTTGAGGAAAATGGAAGAGATCTGGCAAGAAAATAACTGTTTAAAAGGTAAAATCTTGCAATTGAACAACGGAAATGACCAGATTGAAAAGGAATACCAGAAGATTATGGCCGAAAACCAGAAGATTATGGCCGAAAACCGAAAGATAATAGCCGAAAATCAATCGCTAAAGGCTAGAATTGAGCAATTGGAAGCTAATGATCTCTCAAGACAACAAGAACAAATAAAACAAAGTCAAAAGACTGAAAAAATAGAAGGAAACATGAAATATCTAAATGAGAAAGTGACAGACCAAGAAAACCAGTCTAGAAGAGACAATTTGAGAATAATTGGTCTTCCAGAAAAACCAGAAATTAATAGAAACCTGGACTCCATACTAAAAGAAATTATTCAGCAAAATTGCCCTGAAGTCCTACAACATGAGGGCAATATAGACATTGAAAGGATTCATAGAACACCCACTACATTCGATCCAGAGAAGAAAACGGTTAGAAATATTATTGCCAAATTCAAAAGCTTTCAAACAAAAGAAAAAATCTTACAAGAAGCCAGAAAGAGACAATTCAAATATCAAGGAGCACCAATCAGGATCACACAGGATCTGGCAGCCTCCACGCTAAAAGACCGTAAGGCTTGGAATACAATATTCAGAAAGGCAAGAGAGCTGGGCCTGCAACCACGGATCAACTACCCATCAAAATTGACTATATATTTCCAGGGGAAAGTATGGGCATTCAACAAAATTGAAGAATTCCAGGTATTTGCACAGAAAAGACCAGGGCTAAATGGAAAGTTTGATATCGAACCACAAAAATCGAGAGAAACCTGAAAAGGTAAATAAGATACAGAGGGAAAAGAAAGAAAACTTATAATTTTTAAATTTGCCTTTTTAAGGGCCTCAGTGAGATCTAATTATCTGTATTCCTATGTAGAGAAATGTTATGTATAATTCTCTGTACTGAACTCTATTCACTATTATAATATTCACTATTATAGTAATCAGAAGAATAATTCACAGGGTGAGGGTGGAACACTAAATAATCTAAGATGGCGTGGGGGATGGGAAAGAGGGGGTAAATAGCAGGGGACACCAAGAGAAACTTGAGTGAATAAGAAAATAGAATATTCTATTACACACAAAGAGGGCATGGGAGGGAGAGGGGACAAATACTATTATAAGAAGGAAAGGCAGAGAGCATAAAGAGGTAACGATCAAACCTTACTCTCAGTGTAATCAACCAGGAGAAGGAAGAGTAGCTATACTATCCATTGGGAAATAAAACTCTTATCTAATCCTTCTGAGAAAGTTAGAAGGGATAAACCAAGGGGAGCAGGGGAGTGGGGAGGTCAAAAAAAGGTAGGGGTGAAGGGGGAGGGAATTCATAAGGCCTTTAAAAACAAAAAGAGGGGGGAAAAATAAGGGAGGGGGTAGAAAGGGAAGTTAATCAAGGGAGGGGATAAGGGATAGGGTCTTAATAGCAAACCACTGGTTTTAAAGGAAATAAGGAGAAGGGGTAGGAATGGGGGAGGATTTTAAAATGTCAGCAAATGCACAACTGATGATTATAACTCTGAATGTGAATGGGATGAACTCGCTCATAAAATGGAAGCAAATAGCAGAGTGGATTAGAAACCAAAATCTCACCATATGTTGTCTACAAGAAACATATATGAGGCGGGTGGACATACACAAGTTTAAGGTTCAGGGTTTGAGCAAAATCTTTTGGGCATCAAATGAGAAAAAGAAGGCAGGAGTGGCTATTATGATTTCTGACAAAGCCAAAGTAAAAATAGATATGATTAAAAAAGACAGGGAAGGTCATTACATCCTGATTAAGGGCAGTATAAACAATGAGGAAATAACACTGCTCAATATATATGCACCAAGTGGCATAGCACCCAAATTCATAAAGGAGAAACTGGCAGAGCTCAAGAAGGAAATAGATAGTAAAACCATACTAGTGGGGGATCTAAATAGTCCTCTGTCAGATCTAGATAAATCAAACCGAAAAATAAATAAGAAAGAGGTAAGAGAGGTGAGTGAAGTCCTAGAAAAATTAGATCTAATTGATATGTGGAGAAAAATAAATAGGGACAAAAAGGAATACACCTTCTTCTCAGCTGCACATGGCACATTCACAAAGATTGACCATGTTATAGGGCATAGAATCATTGCAAACAAATGCATAAGAGCAGAAATAATAAATGTAATCTTCTCAGATCATAATGCAATAAAAATAATAATTAGTAAGGGCACCTGGACAGGAAAATCAAAAACTAATTGGAAATTAAATAATATGATTCTTCAAAACCAATTTGTCAAAGAATTAATCATAGAAACAATCAACAATTTCATTGAAGAAAATGACAATGATGAGACATACTACCAAACTATGTGGGATGCGGCCAAGGCAGTACTCAGGGGAAAATTTATATCCTTGAGTGCATATATTAACAAATTAAGGAGGGCAGAGATCAATGAATTGGGCTTGCAACTCAAAAAATTAGAAAGTGAGCAAATTAAAAATCTCCATATCAAAACTAAATTAGAAATACTAAAAACCAAGGGAGAAATTAATAAAATCGAAAGTAAAAGAACTATTGAATTAATAAATAAGACTAGAAGCTGGTACTTTGAAAAAAAAGATAAAATAGACAAAGTACTGGTCAATCTAATAAAAAAAAGGAAAGAAGAAAAACAAATTGATAGTATCAAAGATGAAAAGGGAGACCTCACCTCTAATGAAGGGGAAATTAAGGCAATCATTAAAAACTATTTTGCCCAATTATATGGCAATAAATATAACAATTTAGGAAATATGGATGAATATTTACAAAAATATAAACTGCCTAGATTAACAGCAGAAGAAATAGAATATCTAAATAATCCCATATCAGAAAAAGAAATTGAACAAGCCATCAAAGAACTCCCTAAGAAAAAATCGCCAGGGCCTGATGGATTCACAAGTGAATTCTATCAGACATTCAAAGAGCAACTAATCCCAATACTATACAAATTATTTGATATGATAAGCAAAGAAGGAGTCCTACCAAATTCCTTTTATGACACAAATATGGTACTGATTCCAAAGCCAGGGAGA
>NW_025364781.1:0-8075 GCF_016433145.1 Gracilinanus agilis | reverse complement strand
TCTCTCTCTCTCTCTCTCTCTCTCTCTCTCTCTCTCTCTCTCTCTCTGTAGTATGTCTCCTTCTAAAGGACCTCTGAGTCTTCCCTTTGTTAATCATCTATGTAACAACAACATGGAAGTATAGCGAGACTGACCGGTAACAACTCTTACTTATAGCTTTCAAGGGCCTAATTGCAGACAGCCATCAGTAAGACTGTCTCCTTCCCTCTTGATGATATAGATGTCCATAGTTTTGTTTTCCCCTACTACTTCTCATGAAGCATTTGGCACATAATTATCAGACACTGTAAATTGGAATGAACCCACAAGCCATAATCCAGGAGAGAAATTCCCAGGGTCCTACCTGGCAACAGGAACAGAAAGATCCTTCAAATGATGCTGTGTCTGGCAAGGTATAACAGGCTTCTTCAGGTGATCTGGAACTTCATAAACAAACACAATTCCATCCAAATTGAAAATGGCAGATGAATGAGTGAAATTATAGAGCACATGGGAGATGTTATAATTTTGGCCAAATGTAATTCATATTTCATTTGAAAGAGTGCCTCCTCCTTCTGGCAGGTCTATAGAGACTCTCATATCCATTCTGAAGCTCATCTTGATTTCTTAGAGCTGCAGTTAATAGATGCCCTAAGCTCTTAGAATTTTTTTTTTCAAAAAATGTTCCCTAAATTTTTTTGTGTCCAGAACATACATTTGACCTTGTTAAGGAAAGAGAATGCTACCTTGCACTCAGTGGTCTCTAAGCTTTAAAAAGAAGGGTCTGTATTTTTAGTTAGAGTAAAGGGTATATGATTACAGTTCTTCAAATATCTGAAGACTCCATGCGTTAGATGAATTAGAGTTATCTTGCTTGTCCTCAGAGGACAGAACTAGGACCTATATGAGAAAGTGTCTAGGAAACAGATTTTTTCCCCCACAGTATATGGGGAAAAGTTCTTACCAATCTATCCAATAATTCAGTGGTTTGCTGTGGAGGAAAGTGAGTCCCTGTCACTGAAGGTGTTAAAACTGAGGAAGTGTGACTACTTGCTGGGGATGTTATTGTTTAGACCAGTGGTTCCCGAACTTTTTTGGCCTACTGCCCCCTTTCCAGAAAAAATATTACTTAGCATCCCCTGGAAATTACGAAACTATTTATTGAACTCAGAATAGAATGTAATACAAAAAAAAGTGTGGCCATCACCTCCTCACTGGATCGCTGCAGCACCCACCAGGGGGCGGTGGCGCCCACTTTGGGAATCACTGGTGTAGACGTTTCAATCATGTCTGACTCTTCATGACCCCATTTGGGGTCTTCTTGGCAAAGATACCGGTGCTGTTTGCCATTTCTTCGATTCATCTTATTGATGAAGCAAACAGGGTTAAGTGACTTGCTCCAGATGATGACACAGCTAGCAAGAATCTGAGGCAGTATTTGAACTCAGATCTTCCTGAAGTCAGGAAAAGAGTTTGATCCAGTCTCTCTAGCTGCCTCAAGAATGTCATAGAGGAATTATTTCCTCATTCAGGTAAAAATTGTAATGAATAGCTTATTTAATCTCTTTTGATTCTAAGATTCAGTGATTTTATGAGAGTCTCTGACTCTTGTTCTCATCTGATTAGAGGAAGAGAGGGGGGTGACAACTGTATTAATTCTTGCAAGCAAGGGGTAGGAGGGATATTTATTTGTACAAGGCTTGTAGTGGGGAAAGGGGGTGGGCAGGAACAACTAACCTTAAAAGCCCCCTTGAAAGCTGGCTTGCAGATTGTCTTTAGTGAGAATGCCATAGTTATTCAGGAGTCTGGCTGGCTGTTTGTCCATATCTCTCACACTATCCATATGCACATACATATCCACATTCTCCATCCTTTCCCCCTTCAACCCAGCTAGCAGTATTTTAACATTTGATCTTACTGAAAAAAAAAAAAAAAAGATCACCTATCTCTGTGATGATTGAAAGTATGGTGGAGTGAAATGCTAGTTAGGAAACTTTCTGAAGCAAAGAATATTACCCCCTAGAGCTGGCAAATTTGAAAGTAAACATTTGGAAGTGGCCAGACTGTTTATAGATAGGAAAGGAATGACTGAGGTTTAATGAGTCTTGCTTTTAGCCTTGGTGGAAAAAATTACAATAATGTTAAAACTAATGGCTAGAATATGAGTTTTGGAAAACGGGTAAATTTTAATTATGTGTGGCAGCTCTTTCTTTAAATAGAAAAAAAACCTGACTTCACAATGAGATCTAGGGATACAAAGACACAGTGACACACATGCAGGTTGTTTTGTGATTAAAATAATGAATCGAATTCCTCCAACTGAAGCACTAATAAGCCAAGTATAACAATGTAAGAAAATATTATGCTCAAATAATACAATATAATGGATGTACCTTTATCTCCTTGAAGCACCTGTAGAGAATCAAAACAGTGATGACTCACAAATAGAAATTCACAGAAGATTCAATAAAAGAAATTTGAAAATATATAGACAATTAAAATATCACTCAATAACAGGAATTTCAGAATGTAAATAATGTAATAAAATTTAATAAAAGAAAAAGATTTTGGACAAAAATGACCTAGACAAATTTTTATAACCAGGGCAAATATCCTAGTTAAGAAAGATGACTTTGGGAAGAAAAGTGGGTTAGTAATTTTAATTTCTAGAATTTCCTTTTTAACATCTATTAATTGGGCTCCTTTGGGTTTCTAAATGCTGTATAATTGATGTGTACTTTCTTTTAAAAATGTTTTATTATTATAATAAAAAACCCCTTACCTTCTGTCTTAGAATAAATACTAAGTATTAGTTCCATGGGAGAAGAGCAGTAAGGGATAGAGTAGGGGTTAAGTGACTTGCCAAAGGTCATAGCTAAGAAGTGTCTGAGGCCAGATTTGAACATAGAACTTCCTGTCTCCAGGCCTGGCTCTTTATGCACTGAGCCTCCTATATGCCCCTGATATGTACTTTCATTTAGAATTTGTAACCTTAGGCTAGAGGTTCCCTATATGGATGAAATCTAAAATTTTAAAAATTCAGTCAAACCAAAAAGAAAAGCTCCTCCTTGAAGGAAGTTGCATACTATAAATTGAAATGCAAACACTTTGATCTATCCTTGCTGTTTTGTAATAGAAAGACTTGGTTTCAGAAGAGCTGAGTTCTCATCTTAAATCTGCCACATACCAGCTGTATGACCATAAGGCTCCACTATGGTTCAGCAGGCATAGTGCTGGATTTAGAGCCAAAGGAACTGCATTCAAATTCTCCATTGGCTTTGGAGGTCTTTTTATCTAACTCCTTCATCTGATTGTTGAGCTCCAGAGAGGCTCATTGTCTTGCTCACATAGCTAATAGTTATCAGATTAAGTAAGATCATCCCCATCACTTTATTCTTGGATTATTCCAACAGCCTGCAATTATCTAGCTACTTGCCTTAAGTCTCTATCTACACCAATCCATCCTCCATTCAAATACCAAAGTGATTTTTTAAAGTACAGGTTTCTCTATAGGAATCTCCTGCTTCCAGGGGGAGCCAATGGAACTGCTGGAACCCAGTGGCTCCAGGATCAAATACCAAATCCTCTGATATTCAAATACCTTTATAAACCAACTTGCTTGCTTCTACCTTGCTAGTCTTCTCACACTTTACACCCCAACACGCATTATTTGATCCAGTGATACTGAACTCCTTGTTCTTCCGTGAACACAATTCTTCATCTCTTGGTTCTGGACATTTTGATTCATTATAATTCACTTTTCATCCTGTGACCCATAATTATTATATACTTAATTCTTCTGGTTTTGTGTTTTTTCCCCTTAATGGATCATAAAGATCTTTCCAGGTTCTTTTATATTACTCATATTTTTTCTTCTTAATTATATTATGATAATCCACCCTTAGATACTAATCTTGTGGCCCTAGACAAGCCTTTAAACTCTACCTCAATTTCCTCAGCTATAAAATGGGCATCATAATAGTACCAATTCTATATTGACAGTATGTGTGATAATTTATACATCTACAAAGAAGGGAGTGAGGTGAATTTTCTCAAGGTTTTTTTTTTTTTCTGGACACAAAGCTTGGGACCAAAGACAGAGTTGAGCAAGATAAGGCAAAAGCTCTCTTATTGAATCTCAACGTGGTTGCAGGGGTGAATTGTGTGGTCTACCCTTGACCTCATCATTATCAATGAAGGGAGAAGTCAAAGCCAGGGACCTTTTCCCATAGATTCAACCAAAGGTTCTGGTATGTAGAGGTTGGAAATATTACTCCAAGTCGGGACTGGAGTAAAATGAAATAGAAGCCATAGGAAAAGCTTATCAGTCAAAGCCCAGGACTAGAGTCAAAGAAATCTATGAACATTCAAAACAAATAATCCTAGCTATCCACTATGGAAAAACAAAGTGGCTAAAAATGCACATTGCCCAGATTATGCTATAAAAGTTGTTGGATAACTCCTTGGACTAGTCCAACAACATGTCAGAATCTCAGTCCATTAATGTATCCTAGACAGGCTTTGTAGACTAACAATGAGATGTGCTCAAAACTGAATGGGATTGAGACATCATATTGCCCTGCCCTCGGCAAATTGTACCGGGTTTTCAATGATACCAACCTCCATGCTGCTACAAAAGCCCATCTTTTCAATGCAAATATCTTCCTAGTGGCTTTCTATGTCTGCAAATCATGGAGTACCACGAATCTCAGAAGAATCAAATGTACAAGAGACTCAAGAAACAATGGAAACACACATGGTGGGTCTAAGAAGGCTGTAGGATATTTTCAATGATTATTTGTATTTGAGAGGGGATAAAAGACAGAGTCAAGTATATACTGCATATGCTTGGGAAAAGATTTAGGTTTTGGTCTACTTGTAAGAATGAGGGATGAATAATCCAACTGCTGCTGGTAGCATGAAATATTGAAAGGATCAGAGAATGGGCTCAAGCGCATTGGTGAGATACTGGATGTAGGCTCTGCATAAAGAAGTAAATAAGTCTTGCATTTGGGATAAAAAGGGATGGAGGTGTTACAATATACACCAGTTGAATTAGTGCTGCATAGATGAGATGGTTGATGTATTAAGTATCACCAAGATAATACCTACCTTGTTTGTTTTTCTTTTTTACTTATAATTTCTATTAATCAGTCAGTCAGTAAGCATTTATTACAATGTGTCAGGCACTGTGCTAAGTGCTACAGATCCAAAGAAAGGCAGATGGCAGTTCCTGACAGTCTGATGGGAGAGACAAACTGCAAACACGTATGTATCAACAAGATATATGCAGGACAAATCAGGGATAAGCAACACAGAGAAGACACTAATTTATAGAAAAAGGATCTTATTTATGGTTTTATTAAAACTAGCCATTATAGTGAAGACCCTTAATCCTCATCAAAATACTGTCCAGACAATAGGACAAGCTTCTCCAGAGTGTGTCATTAAGAGGCCTCTATTAAGTGTCTGAGTTCATAGAATCAGAAAATTCTGGAGTTGGGTGAGTCTTTGGAGATCTTCTAATGCACTCCCCTCATTTTACAGCTAAGGTAACAGAGGACTTGAGAGGTTAAATGACTTGTCTAAGGTCACGTCGCCTATATTGGACCCAAGGCATCTTACTCCAAGGTTAGGGTTCTTTCCACTAAAATACATTGCCTTTATACTAACTCTGAACAGATGATACAGCCCATGATTTGCGCTTTTTTTGTGCTATGCTAAATAACATTATATTAAGGTTTCTGGTAAATTTTATGTGTCTCTTGCTGAAAGTTCTGTGACATTGAAAGATATACTCTCTTTTTACTTGAAAAGGTCTCTATTGTATAATGCTCCAGTCTCTTTAAATCAGTTCAGTTACAGAGTACTGTAACCAGAGTACTGTAAAAACATGTGCTTTAGTGATATAGAATTTGTTCCTCTTTACTGATTTTTTTTATAATACTGAAGGAGATGCCTTACTTACATCACTTAAATCCTTCAAACTGATCTGTCTGGAAGAGAAAGAAATATATGGTTACATAAAATATTTCATAATAATCAAGCTAAAATTATTCCAAGTCCTTAAAAACTTTGATTACATTTTCATTGCCAAATTAACAGCCCTTGGTCTGGGGAGAAATTTATAGCTGCTATATAAAAGTAAAGCCAGGTTATTTTTCCCATAATTTTCTTGGAGAAAAAAGTTATGATCTGCTATAAAAGGTGGTGACAGAAATGAAATTAATCATGAGAAATATAAGATGTCCAAGTTCATTCGTTTGAGAGAATTTTAATACCTTCATCTTTCCTTCTGACATTTTGTTCACCATGTCAAACTTCATTAGAAAAATCATGCCCACTCCTGTCACCATGGTTTTAAAGCTCCTAGTTATTCACTTTGGGGAAGTGTAAATAGTTTTCAAAATGAAACTGTCAAACCGGGCAGAATGGGAATGATAAAATGTTAGAGCTATATATGATCCAAGAGAAAAAGATTATTAGGTTCAGTCAGAAGAACTGGGTTCTTATCCCATCTCTGCTGCCTACTGGCTTTGTGATTTGGGGCACAACCTGAACTTTGGTTTCCACATTTGTCAGAAGTGGATCATAATGTTTATATAATAACTCACATTGCTAACCCCAAGTTTTGTAAACTGCTTTCCTCAAGGACTAGCTTTCATATTTGGAAAGTGAGCAAACCGAAGGTCAGAGAGGTTAACTACCTCTTCTAGGATCACCAGCTACTAATTGTTAAAGGTAGATAGAGATTGATCTGTGACCTGTGAGCTTAACTACAATGCCACACTGCTTCATACACTTGTACTGTTTCAAAGAGTTGTGAGCCTCAGTTGTGTAACAATCAATCAAAAGTACTTAGTAAGTTCCAACTATGGCCAGGCATTGTACTAAGACCTGGGGTAAATGAGACAGTGGTGATTTATAATTAATATCACCGCTTTAGTCTCTTTGTCTTTCTGTCTCATTGTGTCTGCATCTTTCTGTTTCTATCAAAAGAGGAAAGAAAGAAAAGAGAGACAGACAAAGAGAGAGACAGAGAAAGGAGAGAGGAAGAGAAGGATGGGAAAGGCAGGTAAGAAGAGGGAAGAGAAAAGGTTCTAAGACAGAGTCCTAGGATACAAGTGGGCATAGGGGCAGTAAATGGAAGATGATAATGAAAAGAAGTATGAGAAGGAGTGATCAGACAGATAGAAAGACGACCAGATGAGAGCATTTCCCCTGAAAGTTGAGGGAGTTCAGGGGGGCCTGGAAGATGGGGTGGGGGTTAGTTAATGGTGTCAAAATCCACAAAGAGGTTTTAAAGGATGTGGACAAAGAAGGGACATTAAAGGGACAAAAGTTCAGTCAAACCTCCTGCTGTTTTGCCAATAGAGTGACTGAGGGATGTTTTGAAAGATATTTTGACTGAGGTGTGTGTGTGTGTGAGTGTGTATACACACTCAAACAACAACATGACAGTACTAGTCAATCAAGTTTAAAGATGCAGAGGTATAGTTTTAAGCTGGCAAATCACATGGTAATCAGAGGATGCCTTTCCCTCAGACTTTGAATGTTGAACAACAATACAGGGTGGAAAATGAGTACTCTAATGGCAGGAAGCCAAGGCAGCCATAGCTAGTTGACAGGGCTATAGTTATTTGGCTGATTGCAATTGATTCAGTTGATTTCTAGATGTAAATTAATCCCTCAACAGAGATTACAACTTGTTCTGATTGCCCAACAACTATTTTGTTTTATTTAGAGGGAGGAACTTAGATTAACCAAGGGCAATTCATGCTAAAGCGCTTTACATGGCAGCTGTTGTAGATGCAAAGACAGAATAATGGATGCTTCTGGTCATGCTGGCTAAGGAGCTAGAACCCAGTTGCTAGTGTAAGGAACCTCCATCATTAAAGATGAAAATAGAAAGACCAGAGTGAGACAGCTATGAAAAATTATAGCCATGTTGTTGTTGTTTGAACTAGAGAGTAATCAACAGTCAAGGCTGCCTAGAAAAAGGCTCTGCTTAGTATAATCTGGAAAAGCTCCAGTTTCTTTCCTTACTCACTCTCTCTCTCTCTCTCTCTCTCTCTCTCTCTCTCTCTCTCTCTCTC